>NC_092713.1:29282155-29329655 GCF_047496885.1 Scyliorhinus torazame
ACCTGCCCGGAGAACCACGGAACAAAATCGGATCATACTCACTCTTTATCCCTGTTTCCTGCCTCGTCGGGGCGAATTCCTCTCGTGCTCTGCGAAACTGTTCTGTACGGGGGACGGGGGCATTCCCCAGACCCGACAACACAGACACTGTTCTGGGGGAGGGGGCATTCCCCAGACCCGACAACACAGACACTGATGACAATAATTAAACATTATTGATGATCTCAGTGTGCTTGATTGAGAATTTCATTAACTGCTCTCACTCCATAAAACCCACTCCAGCAGCTCAAGAAGGGCAAACGACAGGCTGACACCCAGCCACAACCCTGAGCACGCGTCCCTCCACTTCCACACCTGCAACACCGCAACCTTGAGTTAACACTGTGCAGAGTCTGAGTTACAAGGTAACTGCGGTGTAGGGGTTGCAATGCACACGGAACATGCAATGTTTTCTTTGGAAAAATAAATCTTTATTCCTCAGAACTTAAAAATTGGGAAATATTCCAAATAACCTGTAAGCATGGCAATAAAAGCTGAAACATTACCTTACTGGGAGGCTACATTGATGTCTCCATATGCTGAGAAGAATCCACACTGCACAAGGGAATGATTTGGGATTTTAGAGCCAGCAATATTTGGCATGTAGCAGGCATTTGTTTTAAAACACTTGTAGGTATTTTAGCCAAAGGAAGTTTATACATTTGGGGCTAATTTCTAAATTAGCTACCATTCCCGAGGCTTCCTAAGTGACTATTTAACCTGGGGGGGGAAAAGGAATATAATGACCATGTCTAATAAAGATTGTCATTTGTGTATTATACACAACAACTAGCATTTGTAAAATGTCTTTAACACTAACTTGCCTCGTTAAAGCACTTCACAGGAATTCTTAACCACACCACTTAAATAGATAGGATAGTTGACCAAAGGCTCAGCCTAAAAGTTTGGTCTAGGAGAAGTGGACAGGTTTTTAAAAAATATTTTTATTGAAATTTTAGCATATTTATGCAAAATTTGCCACACAACGCCATAATAACAGACTCTTCGAAAAATCACAAACAACAGTAACATGAACCCCAAATAGCAGAAATAACCCCAAACAACAACAAACTATCAATCCCCCCCTCCTCCCCACTAACAATTAATCGATCTTTAAAGTGCAAAATAAACGCCACCTCTACGATAGACCCATCGATCAGCCCCCTCACCGTGAACTTAACCTTACAGGTACAGGAATTCCATTCAATCACCCAGCCACGTTGAGGCACTGGGTGGCGTCGCCTGCCTCCAGCTCAACAATAGGGGAGGCGGTGGCATAGAGGTATTGTCGCTAGACGAGTAAACCAGAGACCCAGAGTAATGCTCTGGGGTCACAGGTTCAAATCCTGCCACTGAATTCTGAATTAAACAAAAATTTGGAATTAAAAGTCTAATGATCTTCTTTCAAGGGTAGCACAGTGGTTAGCACTGTTGCTTCACAGCTCCAGGGTCCCAGGTTCGATTCCCGGCTTGGGTCACTGTCTGTGTGGAGCCCGCATGCTCTCCCCGCCTCTGCGTGGGTTTCCTCCGGATGCTCTGGTTTCCTCCCACAGTTCAAAGATGTGCAGGTTAGGTGGATTGGCTATACTAAATTGCCCTTAGTGTCCAAAAAAGGTTGGGTGGGGTTACGGGGATAGGGTGGAGTTGTGGGGATAGGGTAGAGTAATGCTCTTTCCAAAGGTCGGTGCAGACTCGATGGGCCAGATGGCATCATTCTGCACTGTAAATTCTATGAATACCCATCGGCAGGCCAGCAGCGATGCCAATGCATCCACCCCACCCTTGTCCTCAACTCTGGCTGGCCCGATGTCCCAAATACAGTGACTAATGGACAGGGTTTTAAATCAACCTTTGGGATTGCCGATATAGTGTGGGAAAAGACCCCCAAAAGAACCCACCAGCTTGGGACAGGACCGGAACATGTGCATGTGGTGAGCCAACCTTCAACGCTCACATTTTCCCTCGCCATCCTCAAAAAATCAACTCATCCTGGCCCTGGTGAGGTGCGCCCTAAACACCACCTTGAGATGTATCAAACTCAACCTCGTGCAGGATGATGTAGCATTCTTCCCTACCTCCTCCTCCAGAATGGGTCCCAACTCCTCCTCCCACTTCTTCCACCGAAACCTGCTTTTCCTCCACGATTCGCCCATATATCCCATCCTCAAACTCCACATATGAGAGTATCCTTTCCAACAGGGTAGACGGTGGCACCACCCGGAATGTCGGAAATGCCCTCCGGACAAAGCCTGAAAATACCTGAACATATCCAACCCCTCCCCAAGCCCTGCTTTCTTCTTCAATTTGTCCCAGCTCCTTTTCATGTGGAGTTTGCACATTCTCCCCCAAGTCCATGTCTGCATGGGTCTCACCCCCACAACCCAAAGATGCAGGGTAGGTGGATTGGCCACAATAAATTGCCCCTTAATTGGAAAAAAATAATTGGGTACTCTAAATTATTTTTTAAAACTCGTCCCAGCTCGCGAACCCGCCCCTCCAGAAACAAGTCATTCACCCTCACCAGCCCCTTGCTACCCCATCCTCTGAATGTAGCATCCAATTTCACCAGCTCAAACAAATGGTTCCGACAGATAGGTGCCCACCTTGACACCGCCCTCGGTTTAAAATGCTGGCGGAATTGCCGCCAAATCTTTGGTGTAGAAACTACCACCAGATTCACAGGTATTCTGCTGGAGCAAACAGCAGAGGTGCCATCACCAGTGCTTCTAGACCTGCACCTCTTCAGGACCCTGACTCCATCTGTACCCAGCTCACTTCCTAATCCCCAACCCAGCCCAACACCTTCTCCGCAATAATAATACATCAGGTTTGGCAGCGCCAAACACCCCACTTGGCTTCTCCTCTGTAGGAGCCCTCTCCGAATCCGAGGCGCCCTCCCTGCCCATATGCGCTGCGCCAAATCCCGAGACAAAACCTTTGTTGGAAACACTGGGAGGCACTGAAACGTGAACAGAAATCGCGGCAAAATATTCATTTTAATAGACTGTACTCGGCCGCCAGTGAAAGTAGAAAGTTGGAAGTCGACAGGTTTAGTTAGGAAATTCCAGTCCGAGGAATGAAATGGAATACCAGGGCAGCAAGTAGCACAGTGGCTAGCACAGTGGCTTCACAGCGCCAGGGTCCCATGTCCGATTCCCCGCTGGGTCACTCTCTGTGCGGAGTCTGCATGTTCTCCCCGTGTCTGCGTGGGTTTCCTTTGGGTGCAGATGTGCAGGTTAGGTGGATTGGCCATGATAAATTGCCCTTTGTGTCCAAAAAGGTTAGGAGTGGTTATTGCGTTACACGGGTAGGGTCGAAGTGAGGGTTTATGTGGGTCAGGCAGACTCGATGGACCGAATGGCCTCCTTCTGCACTGCATGTTCTATGTTCTATCTCAAGGTATGGGTCCAGTGGTGAAGCAATTAGAATCGTAGGATCCCTACAGTGCTGAAGGAAGCCATTCGGCCCATCGAGTCTGCTCTGACCCTCCTAAAGAGCACCTCACTTACGCCCACTCGCCCGCCCTAAACCCGTAACCCCACCAAACCTGCACATCCCTGAATGCTAAGAAGCAATTTTGGCATGGCTAATCCACCTCACCTGCACATCTTTGGACTGTGGGAGGAAACCGGAGCACCCGGAGGAAACCCACACAGGTACGGAGAGAACGTGCAGACTCCACACAGTCACCCGAGGTGAGAATTGAACCCAGGTCCCTGGCTCTGTGAGGCAGCAGTGCTAACCACTGTGCCACTCTGACGAGAGACCGTCAAGTAGCACAGCACCCGAGAAAGCTCTGAATTTCAAAGGATTGTGCCATTGTCACTGGTCAGACCTCGCCAAGCCCCATCATTGACTTGCTGCGCATTGAGGTTGTGCCACAGTGTGAAGGTTGCTGACCCTATGGATTATTTCACGTTTGGTTGATGTGACCTTTTCGTGGCATTTCCTCCATCTTGAATCCCACTGTCCTCCACCAGGTATCATCCCTCTGAAACAATTGGCACTTCCTGGGTTACCTAACCTTCCAACCCCCCTTCACCCCCACCCTCACTCCCTCAGCATTAATCCGAGGTCATCCCACCTATTCTCAGTACAATAGCAGGGTTTAATCCCTGACCCATCCTCCACCTGCAATGTACGCACACATAAACACAGAGTTAAAAAAAAACTAGCTGTCTAAGGATAATTGTTAAATAAAAGCTTATTTTGGAACAAAATTTAAATGACATTTTAATCTTTCCAATTATTTGTGTATTTTTTCCACCAACCGCCAACCCCCCCTCCCCCTCCCCCCACCGCCGCCAACACCAACCCATAACATCGCCGCCCACATTTGCAGTTTCCTTTCCATCGAGCAACAAATCCAGCTCATGGACAGCTGCCACGTTGTCTGTGGCCAAAATCAGACTTTCCTTCTCCTATTCCTCCCCAGCAAGCAACTCAGACTGGCAAATCTGTTCTCCAGTGTGAATGCTCGTCGAGGCTGAAATTCCAGTCTGGGTTTTGTTAGCCTCACATTCTAGTTCTGAAAGTACCCCGCACAATATGCAGAGAGTCATTTCATAACGGATTTATTGCAATTGGCCCAAACGGATTTGTAATCGCAATCGCACTCCTTTATTTGGCTGAGCAACTTAATTCACGCACTTCTTTACATTTATGTGAGGCTTGTATAAGGTATCTCTTTGTTCTCAAGTTTAGGCAGTTTTTAAAAAGCCTACACGTATCCCCAACAGCGAGGCCTGAAGGCAGCCAGGACATCCATGCCAAAGATAGAGAGATATTGTGGGGAGGCGGTGGTGTAGCAGCATTGTCACGGGACTCGTAATCCAGAGACCGGGGGTAATAATGCTTTGGGGAATCAGGGCTTCGAATCCCAGATTGTGGAGTTTGAATTCAATAAAAACCTGGAATTGAAAGTTTAAAGATTATCCATGAACTCATTGCCGATTGGCTTAAAACCCCATCTGGTTCACTAATGTCCTTTAGGGAAGGAAATCTGCCGTCCTTACCTGGTCTGGCCTACATGTGACTCCAGACCCACAGCAATGTGGTTGAAATGGCAGAGCAAGTTCATGGGCAATTAGGGACAGGCAATAAATAAATGCTGGCCCAGCAATGCCTACATCCAATGAATTTTTTAAAAAAAAAATACACTGGATCAACTTAGGTCGAGAAATCCAAACAATGAGAGTGGAGGTTTACGAGCTACATTTGGAGAGAGAAATTGGTCCTATCATCACCGAAGCTTCACTCCCTTAACTCCCCACCAGAAGTAAACAGATATCCCACAGAGCTGAATACTACTGTGAGCTAGACCCCTGTGTGATGGACATCTCCCAGTCCACACTTAATGCTTTACTGCAGCTGTCATGAATGAGTTAAGATGAAGAACTCTCAGCAATTGAGCCTAAGAAGGCCGTAGAGTGTTAGCAAATAGAAAGACATCTGGCGAGGTGTATTGCAGTCGAACAGCTCAATCACAGAAAGTCCCACCTATTGCTACACCTTCATGACTCCTCCTTCCCTGCTGGAAAGGAGACTAGATTCCGTAGGCCGGATGGTCCGTGCAGACTCGATGGGCCGAATGGCTCCTTCTGCACCACAGGGATTCTATGATTCTGCGAATCACAGATGAGACACGGGCCAGAGTTCTCCGTTGGAAGACTGTGTTCTCCCATCTGAGATGAATCGCAACTGATTTGCACTCACACTGGGAGCGTAAATCCAGAAGCAAGTCACAATCCTTTGCCATGCAAATTTATGCACGGCAGTGACGGCGAGAAATTCCGTCACGAATCCCACTTGCCATTTTGAACGGGCAGCCCAATTCGGGTTCTCAGCGCCTTGAGGCAGCAGTGTTAACCACTGCACCACCATGCCGCCGGTATTGGTGGAGCAGGTTTGAGTGGCCTACTCCAGCTCCTAATTCATACGTTCATTATGTACACCCAAAGACTGGGCGGCTCGGTGGCGCAGTGGTTAGCACTGCTGTCTACAGCGCTGAGGACCCAGGTTCGATCCCGGCCCAGGGTCACTGTCCGTGTGGAGTTTGCACATTCTCCCCCATGGCTACATGGGTTTCACCCCCACAACCCAAAGATATGCAGGGTAGGTGGATTGGCCACGCTAAATTGCCCCGAGTATATAAATAATAATTGGGTACTCTAAAAAAAATTTTTATATGTACACCCAAAGAGTTTTGTGATGAGGTGGCTGGAGGCATGCGACCAGTAGGACACCCAAACCCCCACTTCAAGGATGCTTGCAAATGAGACTCTTGGGAGACACAATCAGATCACAGAGCAAAATGGCGACACCTCTTGTGGCTGGCATGTTCTGCCATGATGACCAGTGGCTGGAGCCCTTTGGCAACAGAGCCCAACCTCAATGCTGAAAACAAAAGTCCACAATGACACTTGGGAGCTTAAAGTGCGGTACTTGTGGCACAATGTGCCGCTTGAGAATTGATCTCTTCTTCCACCTGCAAAGATGTACCATATGAAGACACCCCATCAGAAATAGATCTGTATACGGCAGGTCCATCTTCTTTCATAAATGAAAGATGTTGGAACAATATCATATAAACCCTTAACTGCGCAATCACTTTAAGGTCAGTGAATCTACCCTTAGCAGAAAATGTTTGCTGCCAAAATTATAACAACATTTATTTATAAAAAAGAAAAGTGAGTGCAGCTTCAAATAAAAACAACATATGTTGTGGCATAAACAATCTGTAATAGATTGACAAATTTTGAATTCACTTGCAAGGCCACAATATTGTGTTGTTAAGTTAATATGATCACCAAAACTTATACATTTAGTGCGAGTCCGGAGTACAAATTACTCACAGTCCTTCAAGCACGGTTATTTGTACAGACAGTTCTGATGAACTGTCAACAACTGAAATGCAGGAGTGAATTTTAACCCACCCAAAATGGGTGGGTTGGTGTCGAATTATATGCGAGAACTTACATTCTCAAAGCTGACCCCAACGTGCCTCCAAGCAGACCACTGCCGATCTACAGCACAAAGAGGCAGGCAGCCAATTAGTCCCCAGGAGGTGCCGTCCAGACGGATCCTCAGAGGCAGTCTGCCCAAGAGACATGGTTCTGATCCTCCTACAACTCTGAGCAGGAATCGGGCCGTCTGCTGCCCAGAGGTAACCAGGGTCACAGTGGTCCACGTAATCTCCAACAGCTTCCCTGTACATGTGGCCAACCTGACCTTGGTGTCTCACAGGCCTCTGGGCAAAATGCCCATCTAGAGACGCCATGTCTGTTCCCGTATCCACCTCCACTTCTAGGCAGTGGCCATTGACCAAGAGAGTTATCTTTATTGGGGAAACCTTAGGGGTGATGTTACAATTTAGTTGCAGTCCTCTACAGGCTGATAAGACTTGCAAGACCCGGCCTGAGGTGGTTTTGGTTTTTGGCCTGGGCAGTATAAGTACTGTTGATTCTGGCAGCCATGCCTGGGTCGTGTCCTTTGGCTACACTTACAGCAGCCTTGTGGCTTACACTTGTAATCCTCCAGGGAGATGTCCCTGGTACTTCTAGGATTATCTGGTGGTCTTTTGAGATGTCTTTTTGAATGTTGAGTTGATGGTGGGTGAGGCATGTGCGTACTTTCACTGAGAATGCTGGCTTTTCTATATGTGGGTGCTTCACCCCTGCCCCCCACCCCCCTGAGAACGCCACCGTCCATCATCCCTTGGAGTTCTTGAGCCCCTTTTACGCCACTCTCCATGGGTATTTCTAATTTTGATGTCTCGGGTGGGTTCTACGAACCAAATTTTTGGTTTCGCGACATTATTGATCCCACACACTAGTCGGTCACATAGCATCTCGGTCAAATTCGCAGTATTCGTCCAGCTTCTTTAATCTAGCCAGGAATTCAGTCACGGGTTCCCCAGGGGTCCTCCAAGCTGTGTTGAATCGGGAACGCTGGAGGATTACAGACAGTTTTGGGTCGTAATGGTTCTTCCAAGTCTTGTGTTATAAGGCTCGAGCTTCCCAAACATGGGTATCTCTGGGTTTTTCTTTTTTCTTTGTTTCTCACCAGAATTGCCGTCAGGGAATTCCGGAAAGGCTGCTCAGAATCCTGTGCTTGATCCTCATCGCCAATGTAATAATTCCAGGAGGTGTAGAGTCAAAGAACAAACTAGTTTATTCTAAAGTGAAATTTTGCTCGCTCCAAAATGTTATTGCTTCTCAGGTCAAAGGACTTAACGACTTCTTCAAAGTTATTGGAAGATTCATTTATTCCTTGTCTGGCAATTGTGTCATTGACAATTGGATCTATTGAATATAATAGGAGTTTGCACATTCTCCCTGTGTTTGCGTGGGTTTCACCCCCACAACCCAAAAAGATGTGCAAGGTAGGTGGATTGGACACGCTAAATTGCCCCTTAATTGGAAAATATGAATTGGGTACTCTAAATTTATTTATTTTTAAATTTAAAAAAATTTAAAGTTTTTAAACTTCAGCAATTCTGCAGAATATTTTTTGAACATATAATTTTGACCAGCTAGATGCTTTCCTGAGCTTGGAGAATTAAATTAAAGCCAACTTTTTGTTCTGACTCCTCTTTAAAAAATATTTTTTCATTCACGTACAGTTAGTGTGTTATGGCGCCGAGTCTGGATCTGAGCTATTGTGTTTTTCAAGTTGTGCTTATTAAAAGAATCAGTCTGCCAGTGCTGCCTAATTATTGTGTTGAGTTTCAAAGCTTATTTCAGCCTTTGTTTGAAGTTTATTCACTCACATGCGATCTGGCTAGGTCCTTTGACTCTGCATTCGATCGAGTCTTACAACGGGCCTCCACATGCTCTGATGGAGCCCTGTTACAGGGGATCTTTCTTCTGCTCTTCAGCGTCCATGCTTGTACTGGAGCTTCGGAGGCAATTGCTAGCTGTGTATTTGAGGTCTCCATGTTAGGTGTATTCAGGTCAGACTGCAGTCTTTACTTCTTCATTCTTAGAGATTTTGGGTTCCTTTACCTGCCTTGTGCTGTTAATTCTGTATGTTGTCTCAGAAAGTGCCGAGAGGCTTGTTGTTTAGTTGAACAATAACTGATTATTATTGACAGAGAATTATATATATATATAAAGGAGGCAGTCCTGTCTAGGTGCCATGTCCATGCTAGCTTCTGCCATATTCACTACTACATTCTGCTACATTTGTGTAAGTCTCTACATAATCTATAATCTTTATTATTGTCACAAGTTGGCTTCCATTAACACTGCAATGAAGTTACTGTGAAAATCCCTAGTCGCCACATTCCGGCGCCTGTTCGGGTACACAGAGGGAGAATTCAGAATGTCCAATTCACCTAACAGCACGTCTTTTGGGACTTGTGGGAGGAAACCGGAGCACCCGGAGGAAACCCACACAGACGCGGAGAGAGCATGCAGACTCCGCACAGACAGTGACCCAAGTCAGGAATCAAACCTGGGACCCTGGTGCTGTGAAGCAACAGTGCTAATTACTGTGCTACCGTGTCCTTTTCCCTATGTCCCAAATTGACACTTATAGTCCCGAACACTTTAATACTTAAACACACACTTTATATCGTTGGGGGGGGGTTTCAAAGAGCAGTGGCTTGAAATATCAAAAGAATTTTGAATGTTTTAAATTCAGTGGAGGTGACATTCGGCCCACAATCTCCATCAAGGATAACGGTGACAGGAGTGGAAAATCCGGAAATAATCAGGAAATGCCCGAGAGATCGTGTTTCCCAATTTTCCCTGCCCCTCATTGACGACATCATAAGGTTCACACCCACAAAGGGCGGGAACCTCATTTAAATGGATTATCATAAATTATAATATTATTAACAGGCCTCTCCTCCACATGATCTCCCTCACTAAATATTCATACCATGCCAATGTGACATCACGTTGTTGAGATTTACAACAGGTTTTTAAAACCGAGAAGCGGTTGAGGGGATCCTTCTGGGAGGGGATGGGGGGGGGGCAGAGGGGCACAAAGCTAGGTGTGGGCACTGCCAAGGCAGGCCCTCATGCGAGCCCCGTGGGACGGGGTTCCATTAATAGACAGCGGGGGAGGGACAGTGTGCTGTGAGGGGGTGCCTGCAGGCATTGGGGGGGGGGGGGGGGAACGGGCACTGAGGGGGAAGGTGCTGGTAATACCTCTGCAGTGGTGGGGCAGGAAGAGCCCCCAATGATTGTCTGGGGTTGGGGAACCCGATGATTGTCCAGGAGTGGGGAACCCAATGATTGTCTGGGGGTGGGGCAGGAAGAACCCCCGCTACCTCTGTGGTGGGGAATTTCAGTTCTGATCAGGGTGCCATCTTTAAAGATGGCTGCCCGAACTCAGTGGAGCCAGGTGCTGGCTCTATCAGGCCACGCCCCAGCAGAGTGACAGTGTAAACCGCGCCCACTCTTTTTTTTCTTGAAAGAGGCTCAATGTTTGGGCCGGAATTCTCTGGCTGTTGGGATTCACCTTTCCCACAGGCGGTGCACCCCTGCCCGTGGGTTTCTCGGCAGCTTGGGGCGGTTTCAGTCGGAAATCCCATTGACAAGTGGTGGGCAGAGAGAATTGCACCATCAGCGAATGGCACGTTGCCAAGAAACACGCAACTGGGGGACCGGAGAATGTCTCCCCTCGACAGAAACCTGGGCCTGGATTCTCTGATTCTGGGACTATGTCACCACACCGGTGAGGAAATGGTGGCATTTTACCCCAGAGTAAATGGTGCAAAGTGGCTACCGATTCCCCATTTTGCCGACGACTAACAGGACGGCAGTGTAGAGCACCCGCCTCGAGCTGCCGATACGCCCCGGAGAATTGCCGGGTCCGTGGCCGCGCATGCGCACGGCGACGCCCTGCAGTGGACGCGCCGTGTAACATGGCGGCAGCCACTCGCGGAAACGGCCCGTGGAATAGTCCCCGGGTGCCATCTTGTCCGTGCTGAGGATTGGGTCCGGAGATGCCCTGGCCTTATGAGGAGGGGTGCGGGGGGCTTGAGAACCCTTCATTGGCAAGTTGGGGGTGTCCGGAGCCCATGGTGGGAGGGGTTCAGAGGTCGGGGTGCCATTACTCTTCCTACACTGGTGAGGGTAGCTCGTTAGTGCAGGAAATGGGACTATGTGTGGCCTCAGCGAGGCCGAGAAATAAAGCAGCGTCCCATTGAACAGCGAGGTCATTCTTGTCACTGCCAACGCCGGGAAACACCTGGCCAAATCCGCCCGACACGGGAATCTGTTTCATTTTTGTAAAATCGTGCCATAAAAGGGTGACATGTGACGCAGTGGTTAGCACTGGGATTGCGGCGCTGATGACCCGGGTTCGATCCCGGCCCCGGATCACTGTCCATGTGGAGTTTGCACATTCTCCTCATGTCTGCTGGGTTTCACGGTAGCACGGTAGCATTGTGGATAGCACAATTGCTTCACAGCTCCAGGGTCCGAGGTTCGATTCCGGCTTGGGTCACTGTCTGTGCGGAGTCTGCACATCCTCCCCGTGTGTGCGTGGGTTTCCTCCGGGTGCTCCGGTTTCCTCCCACAGTCCAAAGATGTGCAGGGTAGGTGGATTGGCCATGATAAATTGCCGTTAGTGTCCAAAATTGCCCTTAGTGTTGGGTGGGGTTACTGGGTTATGGGGATAGGGTGGAGGTGTTGACCTTGGGTAGGGTGCTCTTTCCAAGAGCTGGTGCAGACTCGATGGGCTGAATGGCCTCCTTCTGCACTGTAAATTCTATGAATTTGCAAGTTAGGTGGATTGGCCATGCTAAATTGCCCCTTAATTGGAAACAAATTAATTGGGTACTCTACATTTAAAAAAATATATTTAAAAAATCATGCCATAATCAATATATGGACACCTGCCCACAGAAAGGGTATATTGGGACAGGTGACCATAAGCTTGGTTTTAAGGAAGATTTTCAAGAAAGAGTGACAAAAGGGTTTTGAGAGGAAAATCCAGGGCTGAAGGTCCCAAGTAGCTGAAGATGCACCTCCTTACATCAGCACTATTCTCAGGAAGCTTCGAATTTCACTTCAGCTGACTTTATGGGTGTGAGTCGTCACCATTTGAAGTGTGGAAAGTTTGCAGATAAGTATGGGTGAAAACACTTCTTAAAACATTGGTTGTTTTTTAAAATAAATTTAGAGTACCCAATTCATTTTTTCCAATTAAGGGGCAATTTAGCGTGGCCAATCCACCTAGCCTGCACATTTTTGGGGTGTGGAGGCGAAACCCATGCAAACACGGGGAGAACGTGCAAACTCCACATGGAGAGTGACCCAGAGCCGGGATCGAACCTGGGACCTCGGTGCCGTGAGGCCGCAGTGCTAACCCACTGCGCCACCGTGCTGCCCTTAAAACATTGGTTTTGTCTGTATTGTGGCGTTCGGGGAATGAGCTGAGCTGCAGCCAGTTTGGTTTACATTAGCGCTTCCCTTGTATCTTACAAAAATAAGGCCAGCGTGGCCAATAGACATAAGTCGGCAGTTCCCAGGGTCACTCTGACGGTATAAGTTCAATAGCTAGCCGAAGGCCATTAACAGGACGAGTCACTGAAATAACATTGCAAAGCATTGAGGAAGGGAAGTAAATATTGAAATGGAGTGGCTTTTCTTTGTTGAAACATAAAGGTTAAGGGGAGAACTAGTAGAGGCCTTCAAGATTATGCAAAGCTGTGGTAAGGTAAACCAGAAGGTCAGTAATGAGAGTGAATAAAACCAATATAATTGCCAAATGAATGAATAGATAGATCAGGATAATATTCTTTGTATAGAGGGTTGCTGGGACAGGGAGTGTTCTACCAAAAACAGCAGTGAGAGCAGAAGCCATGTTCAGTTTTTAAAAAGTGAAGGGGCTAAATATATGAAAGCGGAACAAATAATAAGATATGGAGAAACGGGTGGGCAGCATGATAAAGTTGAAAGTGAACTCAGAGGCATAAGCATGATGGGTCAATTGACCTGCGATATAAAATTGTGATTCTATAATTAATTAACTGCATTTCTAATTGTGTTTCATATTCTTTAAAAATGCCATGTACTAAATATTTGAATTAATTCAACGCCATTGGTATTATATTTTCATAAAACACTGTTCCGTTCACGTGTGCCCATTATTCATTATGTCTTGTTAAAAAGTACTGTGGATTCCCCAGACTAAGAATGGAAAACATATCAGCCAACATTCTCCGATCACTGTACGAGGACATTATTTTAATTCAGCTCCCTCTAATCCCCGAGACGAATTACACTGGGTGTGGTAAATCCCTGAAGCACATAGCCACCTCTTCAGTTTAAGCGGATCCTCACCAAGGGTATACAAATAGGCCCGATTAGAGGACGTGCGATGGGGTTAGAAGAACATATATGGAGCAGGCAGATATTCCATCGTATCCCAGATCCACACAGCCCCCCAAAGATCCCCCACAAGAGATCAAGCACAATTGTAATGCTCCACCTGCGGAACACTCACTGTCCAAGGTTCCAGTGGTTCATGTCCCACTCTAGAGACTTCAACACAAAATTCTCAGCTGGCACTCCAGCGCAGTGCTGAGGAAGCCCTGCACTGCCTGGGGCAGCCATCTCCTTGATGAAATATAAGAGAGCAGACAGACCCCTGGTTTAATCTGGACATAAATGATCGCATACTGGGGCGGCACGGTGGCGCAGTGGTTAGCACTGCTGCCTCACGACGCTGAGGACCTGGGTTCGATCCTAGCCCCGGGTCACTGTCTATATGGAGTTTGCACATTCTCCCCTTGTCTGCGTGGGTTTCACCCCCACAACGCAAAGATGTGCAGAATAGCTCTATTGGCCAAGCTAAATTGTCCCTTAATTGGAAAAAGAATAATTGGGTGCTCTAAATTTATATATGTTTTTAAAAGATTGCATAACACTAGAAGAGCCAATATTTATCTCTCAATCAATATCAGAAAAAATAGATTATCTGGTTTGGTCACATTGCTGTTTGTTGGAGGTTGCTGGGCGCTAATTGATTGCTGTATTTCCTAGGTTACAACAGTGACTACACTTAAGAGGGATTCCATGGGCTGTAAAGGACTTTGGGAAACCCTCAGGCTGAGAAAGGCACTATATAAATGCAGTTCTTTCTTTCTGAGTCATGCATGAAGAATGGGCATACAGAGAAGGTGAAAGATACTGCTGGTAGCCAAGGAACCAAACCGGAGCATCCGCCACTGACTGACCCGACATGACATGGCATGGGAAGGAAGGTGGGAAGGGGAAACTAGCCATGATTTCTTCAAGATATCTACATGTTGTATTGAGTTGTAAACATCATCCATCTGGGTCAAATTGAACTTTAGATTTCCAATATTTCGTATCACAAACCTTTTTGCGCTTGTTTATTTTATCTGTAGATTTACGCAACCCTAAACCTTCCAGAACATTCTCTCGTGGTAACCGTTCACAGTTATTTACAAATCTACATTTTACAAAGACAAGGTTCACTTTTTGTGGAATTTATTTTGCATTTCTAGATTTAAGTTTATAATTAAGAGGGATATACAATGACAGTATAATATTAACCTGATTTGCACTTTTTAAGATGTGCCCTGTTTATTAATCTATGTCATTACGGATGTTTGTGGGTCCCACAAGATTATAATTGAGAACTAAAACATGGATTGATAAATAATGCGTATGTCGTAAAAATGTAAAGCAGGTTTGTGGCATACTGCCTCTCTTTAATTGTACTGTTCACCCAATAAAAAATACCATTCAGGATTCCACACAGGGAAGTGGTAGATTTCTACGCATGAAAATATAGAATATTATAGTAGACACAATTAGTTACTACAAATTTTCCCGAGGACAATATATGATTGATTATTTTACTAAGTCTGCTAAGTGTATCACTTTCTTAATTTCATGTATTTTATAGCTGCTATTGTTTTATCTTTGGTCCAACTTAAAAGGTAATATTACAGTTTTGCCACTCTTATACATTCATTGATTTTATGTTTTGTATTCATGATTGACATCAAAAATCTTGATGGCTGGTATAAAACAAGCATCATGTGCCCTCATTCTTTTCAAAACTAACCTGCCCTCGCCCAATGTCCCACGTGTGCAGAGGGCCCAGGATAATGCTCAAATATTAAAACCTGCTTTCATCTCCCAAGCTTATGGGTCAATTTTAATTTTAGCAGAGCATTTCCGGCAGGGTTAAAATGTTACACGCAGTTCAGAAAAAAATGTTTGGGTGTAAAGCCATTAAGACAAGGAAACTTTTGGAGAATTTAATTAGCTAAGAATGTAAGGAGCGTCAGTGCCTGGGACTGGAGTGTGTTTCCACTTTGAGGAGGGCGAGGTTCAACTCCAGAGCAGGTGCAAAACAGCTGGCAGCAGATTGATGGAGGTCAATGTGGAGGAAAATGGGCTATGGCTTATAACAAGTGAGCACTCTGCCTGACATGGGGCAGATTTATGTCCTTGCTAAAGTTGTGTGTCACCCTGAGTGATGTGTTAATCACTGAACAGTGGTTAGGCGATGGTAAGCTTGGACTTTCGGAACAGGAGATCATTCTACCCCTCAAGCCTATTCCACCAATCAATTAGATCATGGTTGAACTATATCTGTGCTCATTTACCCTCTTTTCGCTCCATATCTCTTGCCTGATGAAAAGTGTTTCGACCTCAAGTTTTAAAAAATCCTACTCACCCAGCATCTACAGCTTTTGGGAGAAGAGAATCCGAGACATCGACTTCCCCTTGTGTGAAGAAATGCTCCCTGATTTCATTCCAAAATAGACCAGCTTTAATTTTAACATTGCACCTCCTTGGACGAGATATCCTTCAGTTTCTCTGCCCTATCAAATCCTGTTATCCTTGTCTTCCACAATTTCCAGACCTCCCAATGTGCTTTACAACCAATGGAGTATTTTTGAAGTGTAGTCAATGGTGTAAAGTAGGAACCATGACAATCAATTTTTGCACAGCAAGGTCTTACAAACAGAAATGCAATAACGACTAGACTGGTCTTGCGCTTTACAAGAGTATTATCGGATAAAATTTGACATGAGAACTTAAAGATATATTAATACTAAAGATACGTTTACATCCACCAGAGAGGGAATTCTGGCCCATGGGTTAACACATCACTCCCTCAGTAGTGCACTGAAGTGTCTGCCTACATTTTCTGCTCAAGTCTCTGGAGTGGGACTTTGAACCCACAATCTTCTGACTCAGCAACAGAAAAGCTGCTCATCGACTCAGTTGCCACATTATAACAGCATCAAAAAAGCAGATAAAGGCAAGAAATGTTATAACAGAGAATGGTGAGAAAGACATCATGGTAACAACAATCGTATCTACAGTGCCTTTAATGTAATAGAATGCCCCAACATGTCAGTGCGCAGTCTGCACGTTCTCCCCGTGTCTGCGTGGGTTTCCTCCGGGTGCTCCGGTTTCCTCCCACAGTCCAAAGATGTGCAGGTTAGATGGATTGGCCATGCTAAATTGCCCTTTGTGTATAAAAAGACTGAGTGAGGTTACTGGGTTACGGGGATAGGATGGAGGTGTGGGCTTGGGTGGGGTGCTCTTTCCAAGGGCTGGTGCAGACTCGATGGGTCGAATGGCCTCCTTCTGCACTGTAAAGTCTTTGATTCCATGAACACACTTTGCAGGAGAGTTATCAGAGAAAGCTTCATGCAAAACACATAAAGCAACTTAAGGGAAAGTGGTCAAAACTTTGGTCAAAGAGATACATCTTATGGAGCATTGCAAAAGAGGGTGGAGAGATAGGGAGGTGTAGGGAGGAATTCCAGAGCTTTGGATCGAGGCAGCTGAAGTCACGCCCACCACTGATGGGGCAAAGGAAATTGGGAATTGCAAGAAGCCAGAATTGGAGGGATGCAGAGATCCCAGAGTATTATGGAGCTGTAGAAGGTCGCAGATATAGGGTCAAGGAAGGCATGTATCAGACATCAGGGGCGGGATGCTCCAGCCATCCTCTGGTCCTGCCAGCAGTTCGCCCCCGCCTGCAGTTTTCCCACTGGTTTGTGGTGATTTCAATGGAAAATCCCATTGGCATGCGGTGGGAATAGAGAATCCTGCCATCAGAGAACGCCGTGGCCAAATTCGCCGTCCTCACCAGCAGTGGTAGCAGGCTGGACTTGCAACCGAGAATCCAGCCCCAGGTGTAGAGTCTGAGTAAGCAGCCGGGTGCTGTGAGTCCAGCCTCCTATGAATTTGGGAAGGATTACTGAAAGTCATTTCACATTAGACCCTTATAACCACCAGGGAGCACAGTTCCATCCATTCATCCGGAATGTCGTCAAACCTAAATCCTAAAGAACATTGTTCTCACCCAAAGGCTACCCAGGTATCAGATTATGAAAACAAACATGAATCAGACGACGTTATTTCAAATTCAAATCCCCTTTTACGACATTAAAAATGCAGGGACAGGTTTTCAGGGAGTCAGCACAAATTAAAGTCAATTACACGGGGGATATTGCTGCTGTAATTTCAGAAGCAGCGTAACATATGTGTTAATGCCTTGCAAAATTAATAAAGTCTTACTAAAATATTAAAAATTACAAGCAAATACTGAAATGAGAGAGGATGGTATTTTGTTTACACACATTATAATAGTTTTCATTCAATTATTTATCATAAAAAATTACTACTGTGACTCGCAAAATCTATTCATTATCTTAGTTACATTAGCTACAGATTTTGATGCTCGATTGGCTTTGTGATGGGCCATTGGTAACAGTTTGCATCCTAGAACGTCATACAATCATCGCATTTAAAGTGTAGAAGGAGGCCATTTGGCCCATCGAGTCTGCACCAGCCCTTGGATAGAGCACCCTACTTATCCCACACCTCCAGCCTATCCCCATAACCCTACCTAAACTTTTTGGACAACAAGGGCAATTTAGCATGGCTACTCCACGTAACCTTCACATCTTTGGACTGTGGGAGGAGACCAGAGCACCCGGAGGAAACCCACGCAGACACAGGGAGAACGTACCGACTCCGCACTGACAGTGACCCAAGCCGGTAACCGAACCTGGGACCCTGGAGCCGTTAAGCAACTGTGCTACCCATTGTGCTGCAGTGCCACCCAAACCTGGGCCTCCAGAGCATTACCCTGGGTCTCTGGATTACTAGTCCAATGACAATACCATTACACCACTGCCTCCCCATTTGAAACATGAGGACAGTGGTTTAGTGATTAAAATGAAATGAAATGAAAATCGCTTATTGTCACAAGTAGGCTTCAAATGAAGTTACTGTGAAAAGCCCCTAGTCGCCACATTCCGGCGCCTGTTCGGGGAGGCTGGTACGGGAATTGAATCGTGCTGCTGGCCTGCCTTGGTCTGCTTTCAAAGCCAGCGATTTAGCCCTGTGCTAAACCAGCCCCTGACTGGACCTGATTCTGGACTCGTAACCCATGAGTTGAGCCGATGAGTTGAAAAATCAATCATACCAAATTATGAAATTTAATTCAATTGACCGGGAAAAGAAAAGTTGCTGGAATGTTCCATAAAGAACAATTGACTCGCCAATGCCTCTCAGGTAAGTGAAACAACAGCTTGCATTTACATAGGTCATTTACTGTGGTAATATGGTGCAAGGTGCTCAATGGGAGCATTAACTAACAGAATTTGACACTGAGTCATATAAGGAAATACTAGAACTGATGACCAAAAGCTTGGTCAAAGAGATAGATTTTAAGGGCTGTTTTAGGAAGAGACTGTATATCGCTCACCACAGAGCTTATCTCCCCCAGTGCTGGCTGACTTTTCTTGATGTACACACCGGAGTATAATTAACTAATCAACCTTATTACTTAGGTATTTGTAATAACCCACACAAGACCACGGGGTACACTAATCGATCTCCGATTGGGATTTGTGGATTATGAGCATCCCCATTAGTGACCAGAGGCTGGTCCAGCTGGGTTTATTACCGCGATATGTAAATAACGGCCCAGACAGGGACCAGTATTCTGCTAGTGACTTATTGTGATGGTGGCTTCTTGTGTGTACACCACCATAGCGGCCTATTTCTATGGCTGCAATAAACTGGTGTTCATTCACCTACCAGGGCCTCCTGGGTCTATATACTATTTAACATCCATCAACAATGAGATATTAAATACTAACACAGAAGGCCATAATTGGAAGACTGCAGATATCTCAGCTGGTTATAGGGCTGAAGGGTGTTACAAAGACAGGACGAGTGATGCCACCGAGGGATTTGAAAACAAGGCTGTGAATTTTCAAATTAAAGTGTTGCCAGACTGGGAGCCAATATTCGTCAATAAGCACAGGAGTGATGGGTGAGTGGAACTTGGTCAAGTTGGGATGCAGGCAGAAGAGTTTGGATGTCCTCAAGTTTATGGAGGGCGCAAAGTGAGAAGCTTGGTGGAGTCAAGTCAAGAGATAATAAAGGGATGGATAAGGGTTTCAGCAGCAGTTGAGTTTCGGAAGGTTCATGGCTGGGCGGTTTTACAGGGGTTGAAGGAAGTGGTCTTGGTTGTGAGGAGGATATGGGGTCAGAGGCTCAGCTCAGTGTCAATAAAGCACATCAAGGTTACGAAGGGTTAGGTTCAGCCCAGACAATGGCCAGAGGGAGGAATGGAGTTATGGCGCAGAATTTACCGGCTGTTAATGCCGGCAGGATATTCCGGTCCCACCAACGGCGCACGGGTTTTCCGCCAAGAAAGGGTGCAGTCAACATGAAATCCCATTGACAACTGTGGGGCCAGAAAGTCCCACTGACGGGCCGCGTGCACCACTGAAAACACACCATGGGTTGCTTGGAAAATCCCGCCCTTTGTTATGGAACAGACTTTAGTAGTGGGGACCGAAGGCAGAGGCCTAGATTCTCTGTTTTAGCGGCTAAGTGCTGGTTGAAACGAATAATTTGCGGGCGTTTACAATGAGAAAATCGTCGCTGAATCCTCATCGATTCTGGGACTGGTGAGGGGCTAGCAGCGGCACCGGGTGAAACACCGAGCTCCCGTGCCGAAAACGGCCAGAGAATGGGCAGGTCATGGCCATGCATGCGAACGGCGGCAATCTGCAGCGGACCCAACCCGTCAAATATGACCCCACAGGCCACCCCCTGACCAGTCCCCCACCAGTCCCCCCTGCCTCGCGGATGCCTCCCCGGCCAGCGGCATGGATCCCGGCCAAGTGTGGACACAGTCTGCAACCGCCACACCGGGGGCGAAATTCTCCGGAAACGGCGCGATGTCCGCCGACTGCCGCCCAAAACGGCGCAAATCAGTCGGGCATCGCGCCGCCCCAAAGGTGCGGAATGCTCCGCATCTTTGGGGGCCGAGCCCTAACCTTAAGGGGCTAGGTCGGCGCCGGACGAATTTCCGCCCCGCCAGCTGGCGGAAAAGACCTTTGGTGCCCCGCCAGCTGGCGCGGAAATGACATCTCCAGGCGGCGCATGCGCGTGGAGACCGTGGCGGAGGCGGAAGGGAAAGAGTGCCCCCACGGCACAGGCCCGCCCGCGGATCGGTGGGCCCCGATCGCGGGCCAGGCCACCGTGGGGGCACCCCCCGGGGCCAGATCGCCCCGCGCCCTCCCCAGGACCCCGGAGCCCGCCCGCGCCGCCTTGTCCCGCCGGTAGGGTAGGTGGTTTAATCTACGCCGGCGGGACAGGCATTTTAGCGGCGGGACTTCGGCCCATCCGGGCCGGAGAATCGCGCGGGGGGGGCCCGCCAACCGGCACGACGCGAATCCCGCCCCCGCCGAATCTCCGGTGCCGGAGACTTCGGCAACCGGCAGGGGCGGGATTCACGCCAGCCCCCGGCGATTCTCCGACCCAGCGGGGGGTCGGAGAATCTCGCCCCGGGTTCCCGACCGTGCAGACCACACATCAACCACGCCGCCGGGAACTCGGCCCACCAGGGGGCAGAGCATCGTGGGAGGGCCTTCCAATTACACGCCAACGCCGTTTTTGCGGCGCGATGATGCCATTTCAGTGTGGCGGAGACTTGAAATCCAGTGTCAAAACAGCACATCGGGAGGGATTCTCCGCCCAATCGCCAATTATGATATCGGCATCAGGCAAAGGAGAATCTCGCCCTAGAAGTCCGGCAAGCAGGGTGCCAAATCAGACAGTGAAGGGGACAAGAGAGGAGTTAGTGAGATAGAGCTGAGTGCCTGTGGAAGCTGACAATGTTATCAAGGGCAACACCTAGATACAAATTGGAGGGGACAATGGACAATATCCTTATGGAACTCCAGAGGTAAACATGCAGGAGCAGAAAAGTAGCCATCGCAGCTAATCGTCCTGCCTTGACTAGATATATAGGAATAGAATCAGGAGAGGACATTCTCATACTGCTCCCTCATCGAGGTGAAGTAAAGATGACACAAACCACGATGGGAAGGTTGTTTCAGGCGGGGTTAATAAATTGAATGAGAATTTCTTGCTCCACTTGATTTCTTCTCAGGAAGGTATGTGCCATGGGAATCAGACCACCAATCACAGTCCTCCCAATCAGCACCCTTCTACGTTTTTGTAATTTGGGCCACTTGACCCGAGCGTTGACAGAGGATCGTTGCTAATTATTCCAAAGAAGAAAGACAAGGACACTCCCGGGATTGTTTTTCAAGGCAAGCCAAATGCGTGTTGATTTCAGTCAGGCAATGTGGACATCGCTGGTAGGGTCAGCAATTGTTGCCCATCCCTAATTGCCCTCAAACTGAGTGGCTTGCTCTATCATTTGAGAGGGCAGTTAAGAGTCACCACATTACTGTGGGTCCTTCCCGGCAGACCATCAGTGCAGCACATGGATTTTTACAGTAAGCGATGGTAGTTTCATGGTCAGTACGTCATTTCTGACATGGTGCTTTTAATTTCAGATTTAATCCATTGCATTTAATTTCCAGTACCTGCAATGGCATTAGTCCAGTGACATTTCCACTATGCCACCATCACCCACCCACTGCCCCATCCCCTACCCCCATGAAGAATTGAATTGAACTAAAAACTTGATAACTCGTGTATTCCTGTTCACTTCAATCAGTATGCATTTGATCGGCTGGAGCACTGCCAGAAAGGAAACCCATTTCAGGGAAGTGTGGCGGTGACAGGAAGTTGGAAAATAGTCAGTGGAAAAGGCATTTGGAAAGAGCAGGAAAAAGGGGCTTAGCTCTCATGTGAAACTATCACAGTTTCATGCAGTGAAATGGCTTCATTCTGAGCAGAGGTTTCTCTGATACTGGATGAAAAGGCATTAGGGTGGACTCGACCGCCTAGTTATATTAGAATCTTTTTTTTTTACACTCATCAATATTTTTATTAAGATTCTGGAGATTGTCGAACTGGGTAATTATTATTCATCTCTGCACAAAAACATACATGTCTTACAATATAGATCATACATTGCCCAACCTATCATACATCCAAAATTGCCCGATATACATTGATACTGATCAATACCGTAACTTTCTGTTGCTGTGGCCACATGCATTTCAAATTCCAATGAAAAGAAGCTTGCATCATATCTACTACAATCTGTTCCTTCACACAATGCTGGCCAACTCCAATTAGCTTGTGTCTTGTTGACTTATCACTTAGTGCCTCAGGAGCTCTGTCCGTATTGTAGGTTTCTTCATTGATCTTATAAACCAACTTAATTCTCATTAATGAACAGACAAACTGCTGAACATCAGGCATTACCTCCACACAAACATTCTTTTTAAGCCAGCACCATTGTCAGTCCAGCAATGGAACCAATGGTGTTTTGAATGTTTCAACATGATGGAGTATAATGTTCAATCTGGGATTGAACAGTTCATGTAAGCGTGGCGCATTACACGCACCAATTCATATTCATCCAAAGGTGGCAATGAAATGCAGAGAAATACATCAGCAACTCACCCCATGGAGCCACCCAATGACTAGAGCTTGCAACTACACGACAGTGACGTCAAATTGAATGGGAAAAGTTAAGGTGTCAATTTGCATCGGTGATTATTGAAAGGAAATCATGACTAAAACGTTTGACAACCTGTGGGCAGGAAATTTGAATCCCCGGTGCAAGATTTTATTGGGAAACACGAGGAAAATCGAATAAATGTGATCAATGTTCCGGGGTGCAGTAATACGATTGCATATAGGCTAAATCTTTTAACAGTAACTTCATTGCAGTGTTTTTCTTTTCTTTTTCTAACTTTAGAGTACCCAATTGTTTTTTCCAATTAAGGGGCAATTTAGCGTGGCCAATTCTTCCACCCTGCGCATCTTTGGTTTGTGGGGGTGAAACCTACGCAGATACGGACAATGACCCAGGGCCGGGGTTCGAACCCGGGTCCTCAGCGCCGTAGGCAGCAATGCTAACCACTGTGCCACCGAATTGCCCTTTCATTGTAGTGTTAATCGTAATAATAATCTTTATTGTCACAAGTAGGCTTACATTAACACTGCAATGAAGTTACTTGTGACAATAATAAAGAGTATTATTATAAAAAAGTGAATTAGAATCATTCACTTTGGGAAAGCATTGTTGGTAAGGCATAGACTACTTTCCTTTTACCTCTGTTAAATACAGCGCAAACAAGTAGAATAGAAACACTGAATTAACAGGGCTGCAAGGTGGAGCAGTGGTTCGCATTGCTGCCTCACGGCGCAGAGGTCCCAGGTTTGATCCCAGCTCTGGGTCACTGTCCGTGTGGAGTTTGCACATTCTCCCCGTGTTTGCGTGGGTTTCGCCCCCACAACCCAAAGTTGTGCAGGTGGATTAGCCACGCTAAATTGCCCCTTAATTGGAAAAAAAAATGAATTGGGTGCTCTAAATTTACAAAAAAAAAAAGAATCACAGAATTAATAAGGAGGCTATTTGGTCCCTCATGTCAGCACCGCCTCGTCATAACCCTGCACATTCTTCCTTTTGAAATAACAGCCTTGTTTCCTTTTGAATGTTTCAACTGAACGGGCCACCACACCCTCAGACAATGCATTCCACACACAAACCACTCACTGAGTAAAAGGATTTCCCCCATATCACTTTTGCTTTACATTAAATCTCTGCCCTCTCATTCTCGATCCTTTCACGAGCGGGAACAATTTCTCCCTGTCAAATCTGTCCAGACCCCTCATGATTTAGAATACCTCTAGCAAATCTGCTCCCAACCTCCTTTCTCGAAGGAATAAAGTCCTATTCTCTCCAATCTATCTTCATAACTGAAGTTCCTCATCCATGGAACCATCCTGGTGAATCTTTTCTGCACCATCTCCAATGCGCTCACATCTTTAGGGCAGCACAGTAGCATAGTGGTTAGCACAATTACTTCACAGCTCCAGGGTCCCAGGTTCGATTCCCGGCTTAGGTCACTGTCTGTGCGGAGTCTGCCCGTTCTCCCCGTGTGTGCGTGGGTTTCCTCTGGGTGCTCCGGTTTCCTCCCACAGTCCAAAGATGTGCAGGTTAGGTGGATTGGCCATGCTAAATTGCCCTTAGTGTCCAAAATTGCCCTCAGTGTTGGGTGGGGTTACTGGGTTATGGGGATAGGGTGGGGGTGTGGGCTTGGGTAGGGTGCTCTTTCCAAGAGCCGGTGCAGACTCGATGGGCCGAATGGCCTCCTTCTGCACTGTAAATTCTATGATTCTATGATCTTTACAAAAGTGCAGCACCCAGAATTTGGCTGAGGCCAGATTAGTGACTACATTCTTCTGGAGCCAGATTAGTGACTACATTCTAGAGGAAACCCACATCTGGAATACTGTTGGATGGAATGGCCTTTTTTTCTGCTGTAAAGTTCACTATAATTCCATATAAATTATCACCCTGGTAACTTCTATGTGTACAAATAATCCCAATACAGAGGAAACTTTGACAGAGTCATCCAGACTGGAAACGTTAGCTCCTTTCACTCTCCACAGATGCTGAGATTATCCAGTATTTTCTGTTTTTGTCCCGCAGGTAATGGGAAAAATTGCCATTCTATTTCCCACATGTCCTTAATTTGATCATCTTTTTTTTTAGAAGATTGAGAAATGAGAGTAGGTTGAACATCATATTCATGAATTAAGAGTTATTATGAGAGGTTTGATTTCAGGCATTTTATTGCCTCTAATAATATTAATCTTTATTAGTGTCTCAAGTAGGCTTACATTAACAGTGAAAATCCCCGAGTCGCCACATTCCGGCGCCTGTTCAGGTACACAGAGGGAGAATTCAGAATGTCCAATTCACCTAACAGCACGTCTTTTGGGACTTGTGGAAGTAAACCGTAGCACCCAGAGGAAATTCACGCAGACACGGGAAGAACGTGCAGACTTCACACAGACAGTGACCCAAGCGGGAATTGAACCTGGGACCCTGCGCTCTGAAGCAATAGTTCTAACCACTGTGCTACCACCCCACCCTATTGTGCCGCCACCCTGTGCTACCGTGCCACCACCAGACTACCAGACCAGTCCGACAACATATGGCTAAGGAGTGTGCAAAGCAGCTACTCATTACAAAGTAGAAGGTGCCCAATTTCACAGTAAAGTCATCTTCTCCCTGAATGAACATACAGTAATAAAATACTTATTTATAGATCATTTATTTTTAATTTACTAAAATTGTAACGAATAGGAATGAGAAAAGAAAAATCACATTGCCTAGTTCACCTCAGACAATTTCAATCTCTTTATAGCAAGTACAAATAATAATTATAAAGATTATGAATATTGGTTTGAAATATAAAGGGATGGAGGTTATGATACAGCTGTATGGAGCTCTGGGGTAAACCCCCATCTAGAGTACCCCATTAGTTCTGAGCACTCCATCTCATGTAAGATATATTGGACTTGGGGTACAGCACAGATTCAGCAGAATGATACAAGGGTTGAAAGGGTCAAATTATGAAGATAGGTTGGACTCCATTGAATATAGAAGATTAAGGTGTCATCCAATTGAGATGTTTAAGAGGTTAAAGGATTTAACAGGTATATAAAGAAAAACTACTCCGTTTCTGAAAGAATCTAAACAAGGGGGCAGAATCTTAATATTAGTACATTATGTTTCACAGCAATGTATTTCCATCTTAACACAATGTGTTATGCTTTATTAATTCACAATTAAGCAAATTAATGTAGAAACATGGTCATAGAAATATAGAAAATAGGAGCAGGAGGAGGCCATTCAGCCCCTTGAGCCTGCTCTGCCATACATTCTGATCATAGCTGATCATCCAACTCAATAGCCTAATCCCGCTTTCCCCCATATCCTTTAATGTAACTGCATTTTACAATATTTTTTTTAAAGATACTCAAGTAGAATTGAGTGAGTCTGATCTTTCACTGATTTGGAGCTTAGGAAGATAGGAGGGAGAGCCGGAAGATGTTTTTTTCCAGAGCCTTCTCGGTGATATTTGGTCCCCCAGAGAAACGGGAACAGCGGGAAAGCGGGGTTGACGCCTCAGATCAGCTATGATCGTATTGAATGGCGGAGCAGGCTCAATGGGCCACATCATCCACCCCTCCTATTTCTTGTCCATATTCCCTACATTTTCTGGGAGGGGCAGCACGGTAGCATGGTGGTTAGCACAGTTGCTTCACAGCTCCAGGGTCCCAGGATCGATTCCCGGATTGGGTCACTGTCTGTGTGGAGTCTGCCCGTTCTCCCCGTGTGC
Organism: Scyliorhinus torazame; assembly: GCF_047496885.1. Classification (NCBI taxonomy): domain Eukaryota; kingdom Metazoa; phylum Chordata; class Chondrichthyes; order Carcharhiniformes; family Scyliorhinidae; genus Scyliorhinus; species Scyliorhinus torazame. Next base: position 29,308,803 of record NC_092713.1, read on the forward strand.
GCGTGGGTTTCCTCCGGGTGCTCCGGTTTCCTCCCACAGTCGAAAGATGTGCAGGTTAGGTGGATTGGCCATGATAAATTGCCCTTAGGGTTCAAAAAAGGTGAGGTTGGGTTACTGGGTTACAGGGATAGGGTGGAGGCGTGAGCTTAAGTAGGGTGCTCTTTTCAAGAGCCGGTGCAGACTCGATGGGCCGAATGGCCTCCTTCTGCACTGTAGATTCTATGATTCTATGATTTTTCCAATTGGTATATGGGACATTCAAAAGTAATGCCTCATACATCGCAGTGACAAATCACCTTAACTCTGTGTTGGCATTAGTATTAAATTCAAGGTCGGCAGGCACATCTTAAAACCACATCTATTATCCACGAGAGGAATTCTGCCAATCAAGATCATTTCATTACTTCAGAGCAAAAAACAAATTAAAATATGCGTTAACTTTTGTTCATTTGAATCTGCAATAGGCAGAAGCAAATTATTTACTGGCATTGTGATTGGGGAGGGAGGGAGCTTCTTCACATATTGCCGGTCGCAGGCTCAGGTCCCAGTGGAAATGAATACTCTAGTCTTCTTAATATACACTGATGAGTTTCAGCAGTTCTTATTTAGACCGTGGGCTGGATCTCTTCCAACTATAGGAAACACAACACTGGCTGGTGGCCAAGGTCTGCCTTTCTCATATCTGCCTTAAGGTAGGCACTACTCTGAATGGCTTACTCATTGAGAAGCACTGTCAGCAGGGTTGTAGACATGCCTGTAGTTTTCTGTGCCCTTGATCACAGCTTTATGACTGAAACCTTGAAAAAGAATTGATGCATATCTTTTTGAACAAGCTTAGCAAAACTGAAGCCGAATTAAAACTCCATGGTGGCTCCCTCATCTTTACTGAACTGGCCCAGAACTTACTTCAAATACCTTCCCAGTAATTATTTCACCTTGCAATTTGGATTTAGAAGGACAGAATGAGCATTGTAATTGCAATTTATCTTGCTCCACTTGGCGCTGATAACTGGTGGTCACCATGTTTCCTTCCCGCATCAAATCCCGTTTGAGTCTCTTTGGTATCTGACATTCTGAACTGCTTAGCATATTTGTAATAAGAAAAAAGAGAACATGCATTTAGGTAGCACCTTTCATGCCCTCAGGCATCCCAAAGCACTTTACAGCCAATGAATTACTTTTCAAGTGTAGTGACTGCTGTAATATTGGAATTAGATTAAAATTAGATGTTGTGTGCTTAAGACTGGTAGTTAGCTGTTGTGGTCTGTTACGCCATAGCCAACCTTCTCAAATTAACCAATTTGTGGAGAATCACAGGTATTTAAAGCAGCACAAAAATGTACTGTTGATCAGCTACATTGGGGTCTATGGAATAAAAGTTAATTGAACACAGGGAAAATGCTGAGAGGTTAATAAGGAGAAATATCCAACATTCTCAGTGTATAAAGTAAAGAAATATGAATTTAAAACATAGCTATATGAGGCATGAATTAATACTAATTCCAATAATAATACATAGTTGCCCAACTTTTAAAAAAATAAATTTAAAGTACCCAATTCTTTTTTTTCCCCAATTAAGGGGCAATTTATCGTGGCCAATCTACCGACGCTGCACATTTTTGGGTTTGGGGTGTGAGACGGACAGTGACCCGGGGAAGGGATCGAACCCGGGTCCTTGGCGCCGTGAGTCAGCACTGCGCCACCGTGTCAACTATTAGTTGCTCAACTTTAAGCTACACTGTCATTATCTTATCACTGGGCACTCAGGGGGAAAAAATGAAGTCCTGTGAGTGCACAATGATTCATGCATCCAGAATTCAGCCCACTAATATAACATTTTTAAAAATAAATTGTAATATTAACAAAAAGCCTGCAGTACAGAAGGCTGTCTGCTAACATTACAAACACATAAAAGTAGGTTTAGAAAGTTCCACTGGTAACCAACCAATGTTTGTTTCATGTCAGTTGCAATTATACTGCAGTTAATATAAATCAGAATTGCAGTTTAACACTACCGCCTTGAGAGGACTCACATTGTTTGCCCAAATTCAATATACTGCATATTTTACATCTGTGAAGCCAAAGCTGCCTTTCAGCAACATAAATGCGCAACAAAAATAGATTTTTTTTTTTCTTAAACAGTCTTCTACTTTACATAAAAAGCCACTTCATAATATTTTAACAAGGTAGAATATTACTGCGTACTCAACAGTTAAAATAACTGCTAAAATTGCATTAGCATTAATTTCAAAATACAGCCTCTTTAATTCCATGCTTACTTTAGGCAATTTTACTTTTATTTCCTTGACATATTTTCTCATTGTTGTTTTTCACATGTAGATATTTGTGTTCCCCTGTAAGCTTGTGGAATAGCAAGTAGATAGAACATCATACAGTTGTGAAACTGTCAAACTGTGAGAGGCTGTATTAAAAAATCTTTCTTTATTGCCTGCAAAACACATATAATTTAGCTGCCTTCACGACTTGTAACAACATTTGCATCAGTATACCCTATTTTACTCTTGTAACATATGGAAAAGCCAGGAACGCTAATAAAGTGCAATACTATGAACTATGTGAAACCTCTATTTTATAGAATGCTGTATATCACTTCCAGGTTGACCATTAAAGATATTATTAAGATTGGTAAGACTCAGAAGATGGCACATTTATGATCCTGAGAACAGATGGAAGAATACATTTTCCTTGCAAATATTTTTGAAATTGCTCTTCTGGTAGCAATATAAATGTGATGTACAGATGTAAGAGCCAACAAGGCAAGGACAAGAGGTCCAGATTTACACAGTAAAAGCTTCACATTCACCCTGTCAGTTTTGATTGATCGGAATGATACCTTAGAAACTTGTTGACTGGTACGAAACAGTGCAAATAACTCATCGCAACAACCCAGATAATTCATACAGCCAATCAGTTGGCTTTACTTTCTAGATATGACATATGAGCCTTCCTCGAAAAGATGCATCATTTTGCAGCATGAGTGATATTCAATGTCAGTAAAAGGTACTGCTCCAGGAAAGGAGAGGGAGTCAGACTAGCGAGGCACTGCAGAATGATGTTACAATTATGACAGTTATACCTTCCCACTTCCTAAGACACTGTCTGCAGATATCCCAAACCAATTTTGATTATCATATTGATTGAAATAGTTCATCATAGTGTAATTTTAGGTTTAGCGCCAACAGATTGAGAAAGAGAGCAAGAATTATCTAACAAAAGCACAACATTCTACCACAGGGACATTTCCCTGTTCCAGTTCATTGATGGAGTTGATTAAGTTTAAATGAAGCAGAGAGTGGATAAAAGTAAGGGTATTGACCAGTGGGCACTGTGCTCTGTGCTTGAAAAGGCCTGATACATGCAGAAAAGCAAGATTTACTAAATGCTCTAATCTTCAATCAAATCTTACATCAATACAGACAAAGTTTGGTAATGAGAGATTCAATGAAGCATGCGGCAGAAGGAATTAATCCTCTTGGACCAAACGGGGTTCAACTTTGAAGCTTGCTCCTAAGGAAAGACAGTTATCTAAATGCTAAATAAGAAACTTATTGTACTTTTCATGGCATGCTAATCTTTTGTCTATTTCATCTCCATTATTTGTACTCTCATAGATTTCAGTCGTCATGGTGATTACCAACTCGAGATAGGGGCAGCCTGGGGACTTGCTGCAAATCAACCCTGCATGTAAAACAGACCTCAATAAAATCTCGCTCAAAGGACAAGGCATGGCAATTAGCCACCCTCTATCCCCGGCCTGACAGTGACCAGTCCCTCAATATTGTCCTGCAGTGGCGGGTCAACTCCCCCTTTATTTTGATTGCCATCGAGCTAGTAGTCACCGGGACCCTGACCGATGCTTGCATTAAGACCAGTAATTTCATTTACTTTGACAGTCAATGTGGTTAATGGGATCATTGTTTTGGCAATGTGATCTTCCAATCGGCGCTGTGTTTTCGATGCTCCTTTTCCATTTTGCCAGGACTGCAGACCCCCCCCCCCCCCCTCTCTCTCTCTCTAAGCGCTGCCCTCTTGTAGAGAAAGCCTTAATAAGTTTTTGATGTGTCGAATCAAACGCTCGTCAGGAGGCGGATAATAGGAAGTGTGATCTGTATATATTTTATTTGAACATGGCGGGACGTACTTTGCACAGTCTGGCCTGTTAAGATGTTAGCAACGGGCGGGAACAGTAATCTTATATAACGCAAGGAAGGTCTGATTCTGAACAGGAAATTGCAAAGTGCTAAAATTCGCGTCAAGTTCTGAGAGATAATACATAAATAATATAAAAGAAACACGAGTAAAAAAAAGATCTGCATGCGATTGAAACAATGCTGTGTTGCCGCGCAAAGTACTTTAAAGTCCTCTTCATTGATTCAAATTCAGAATGGCAACAGCATTCTGAACCCTGGCGTGGATTTATCTTGTGCTAAAAACGTTTGCCAACTTGTACAAGCGATGCGATCAGGAATGTCCAAAAAATTGGGACAGAGAATTAACACCCCAGTTCCATTATATATATATGTGTGTGTATAAATATATATACATACAGATATATACACACACAGATTATAGATATGATCAGGAAAGGGATACTGGAACTTTTGACTCAGAACCGAAGATCGCCAAGTGTTCATTAGGCCTGGAGGATAGAATTAAGGAAAAGCTCTAGCCTCTGGTGACAGGTAGTAAGTAGGATATATAACAGGTGACAAGTCCCAGGATGATCATGAAATTTACACGCGTTGTCAGCTCCGAGCTTCCGAATGGGCGGCCCGGGCCCCAGTCAAACAGCCTGGCATTAATCGCAAACCATTATAGTCCAAAAACACACACACACAGCCGCCGAGCACACGGCAATTTGTTTCACTTTTACTGCTGTGACTTGCCAACTGGTAATTACAAACAAGAGTTTAGGAACGTGACTGAAGCACTGGGTTGTTTACAGCGGATCCGACGCCCAACATTGACAGAATGGATTGAGGAGGGAAATATAATGAGGCGAGCACAGTTAGGAGAGAAGCGTTTTGTACAGCCGTTCACGTCTTAATGACACACTGGATATGCAAAGAGCTGGCAGGTTGCTGGAACTATCCAAGGTCCTTCTTCCCCATCAACATCATCTTCTGCTAAACCCACAACACTGGGGAGAACAGGCGCCGTTACACTGAGCTCTCTGTCAAAACAATCATTGCAAACACATGGGGCGGGGAGGGAGGGAGGGAGAGGGGGTCACTTTTCAAAAGGTAACCAAAAAATAAAAGCAGACTGCACCTAACGCATTTTTGCTTTTTTTGGGGGGGTGGGGGGGGCTTCAAATCAAAAAGTTACAAACTCAAATGTTTCCAAAACAGAAGGAGAAACACAGTTATTGTTTGAAAAATAGCACAGACTCGTGTCATCGAACGAAAAGCCCAGACTGGACCTGGCTACATTGTATTGATTCTATTTTGATAATTCCACGTGTATTCACACAGGGGCAGCGGTTACAGTGAAGTATCTGGCAAAAAAAGTGTCACTTACAGGGCGTTTATTGGTTTGGAATGGGCTTTTGCAGGTCGCTGTTTAATTACAATATTGCCAGCAAAAGATGGTCAATGATATCAAGCGGATCTGGCACTGGGATACAGCAGAAGCTTTGAAAATCGCTCGTCCCCAATTCCTCGGTTGCACATCACAGGATGATCTGGGGGAGAGAATAGCCTTTCCGCTAAACTAAAAAGGAGAGGAGGGAACGCGGGAACAATCCGTGTGAATAAAGATCGCAGGCGAGCTGCCCGGCCGTCAACCCCCGGCCAATTCAAGTTGAGCCCGTGTAAAGGACGGTGAGGCGAGCGGTCCCCGACACTCGGGGCCATGTTTATTAAACAGTAGCGAGGTTAAAACCTGAGCAGTGTAGTGGCAGCCAGGGCCGGGGATTCTCAGATCAGCCCTCCCCAGCGTCCGAAAAGCATATCAATTACTAATGGACAGCTTTCTGGCAAATAAAAATGAGCACCTTGGGTTTTGGTGCGCATCATTCCTTATACTGTTACAACCCAGGACAAGCAAGCAATTACCCGCGCCCATTTCCTGAGGTTGTTCTGAAAAGTTCAGCCAGAAAATTATCACTGATCTTTTTCTGATAAAACCTCTTTGTGCTGCATTCTTTTTGTGTGATTTTGCAGAATAAATCTAATTTACTACCAATATATATATATATTTAAATCCCAGCGGAGTCCCTATATTTTAAACAACACTGCTTAATTTTCCAACATTTAAACGCCACCAAAAGCAATTTGAAAAAAGTATCCAATATGTTAATTCTTTAACATTCTGTTCAGTTGGGACTACCCCCCCCCCCCCCCCCCCGACTGCGGAGTGTGGAGCTGATCCTATTACTGCGGGAAGAGGGGACATTTCAGTTCTTCTCCAGGCAGAGTAGCACGAGTGGATCGTTTTAAGATTGACCCTACGTACAAGGAGAAAGTCAAATATAAAACAAGCTACTTTTCTCCAAAGCTGTGTGTGATTTTGTAAAGTGAGACCTCGCCTGGTAGCTTCCAAGTCTCCTAGTTCTGTAATCTGTCAGCTCTTTCTTCCCCGTCGCCCTCTCCCCTCCCCAGTCACCGGCTTCCCTGCACCTACCTCACTGATCAACCAGAACCATCCCTCCACCGCCTCTCTCTCTCCAATCTCCCCTCCGTTCCTCCTACCTGCAGCTAAGACCCAGCAAAGTACTGCAACGGTTACTGGGACTTTTATTTGTTTAACTTCGCACCGCCATGCCGGGTATTATGGCTACTCTTGTGGTTTACACTGTGTCCTTGTATCTTTCAGATGTGTCAACGCGAATAGGCCGATTCGCCTGCTTGGCTTCCCCCCCCCCCCCAAAAAAAAATAAATGCGCTTAACATCGAACAAAAACCTTTTTTAAAAAAACCAAAAGCGACCTGTGATCTCATCAAAACGCCCAGTCAGGCGTTGCTATTTATCTGATATCCCGAAAACGATCCCATTAGGAATATTACTAATTATAATTATAATCATATATCCATAACAGCAAAATAAAGGCAGCGAAAATAATGTGTGTGAGGTGTTTCCCCGCCCATTCCGTGTTACACTAGCCGTATCCAACTCATGTCTTCTCATCTCAATTACATGGTAATGTGGGTTTGTTTCAAAACACACCTTCTTCCCAACGTACTGAACTGGTATATCACATGAAACATATCTACTTTCACCGTAAATGGAGAATAAACAAATGTGTCATTGTTCTCCAATTCTTCCCTCTTTAAATAACCACTGGCTGCTATTTGGACTGATTTTGCAAATTTAAAATATATTTGTTTAATTCTAATTGTATTGATAAATAGACAATGGGATTGTGTGAGTGTGCGTACGTGTGAGTGTATGAGTATGTATGTGTATATGTGAGTGTATGTGGGAGTGTGTATGAGTGTATGCGGATGAGTGTGTGCATGTGAGTGAATGAGTGTGTGTGTGAGGATTTGCATGTGTGAGTGTATGTGAGGAGTGTGTGAGTATGTATGTGAGGAGTGTGTGAATACGTATGATTGAGTGTGTGTGTGAGTATGTGTGAAATAGAGTGTGAGTGTGTGATTGAGTGTATGTGTGTGAGAGAGTACGAGTGTGTGTGTATGTGTGAGTCAGTGTGTGTGTAGGTGTGAATGTGTGAGTCAGTGTGTGTATATGTGTGAGTCAGTGTGTGAGAGTCATGTGTGTGTATGTGTGAGTCAGTGTGTGTATGTGTATGTGTGAGTCAGTGTGTGTGTGTATGTGTGAGTCAGTGTGTGTGTGTATGTGTGAGTCAGTGTGTGTGTGTGAGAGTGTGTGTATGTGTGAATGTGTGAGTCAGTGTGTGTGTATGTGTGAGTCAGTGTGTGAGAGTCACGTGTGTGTATGTGTGAGTCAGTGTGTGTATGTGTATGTGTGAGTCAGTGTGTGTGTGTATGTGTGAGTCAGCGTGTGTGTGAGAGAGTGTGTGTGTGTGTATGTGTGAGTCAGTGTGTGTGTGTGTGAGAGTGTGTGGTATGTGTGTCAGCGTATGTGTGTGAGTCAGTGTGTGTCTACGTGTGTGTGTGTGTGTATGTGTGAGTCAGTGTGCGTGTGTGTGAGTCAGTGTGTGTGTGTGAGTCAATGTGTATGTGTGAGTCAGTGCGTGTGTGTATGTGTGAGTCAGTGTGTGTGTGTGTGAATCAGCGTGTGTGTGTGTGTATGTGTGTGAGTCAGCGTGTGTATGTGTGTGAGTCAGCGTGTGTATGTGTGAGAGTGTGTGTGTCTGTGTGTGTGTATGTGTGAGTCAGTGTGTGTGTATGTGTGAGTCAGTGTGTGTATGTGTGTGACTGTGTATGTGTGAGTCTGTGTGTGTGTGAGTTAGTGTGTGTGTGTGAGTCAGTGTGTGTGTGTCAGTGTGTGTGAGTGTGAGTCAGTGTGTGGGAGTCAGTGTGTGTGTGTCAGTGTGTGTGTGTGAGTCAGTGTGTGTGCATGTGTGTGTGTGTCAGTGTGTGTGTGTGAGTCAGTGTGTGTGTGCGTGTGAGTCAGTTTGTGTGCATGTGTGAGTCAGTGTGTGTGTGTGAGTCAGTGTGTGTATGTGTGAGTCAGTGTGTGTGTGTGCATGTGTGAGTCAGTGTGTGTGTGTGTGAGTCAGTGTGTGTATGTGTGAGTCAGTGTGTGTGTGTCTGTGAGTCAGTGTGTGTGTGTGTGTGTGTGAGTCAGTGTGTGTGTGAGTTAGTGTGTGTGTGTGTGTGAGTCAGTGTGTGTTTGTGTGAGTAAGTGTGTATGTGTCTGTGAGTCAGTGTGTATGTGTGAGTCAGTGTGTATGAGACAGTGTGTGTGCATGTGTGAGTCAGTGTGTGTGTGTGTGTGTGAGTCAGTATGTGTGTGTCTGTGAGTCAGTGTGTGTGTGTGTGTGAGTCAGTGTGCATGTGTGTGTCAGTGTGTGTGTATGAGTCAGTTGTGTGTGTATGTGTGAGTCAGTATGTGTGTGTATGTGTGAGTCAGTGTGTGTGTGTGAGTCAGTGTGTGTGTGAGTCAGTGTGTGTGTGTGTGTCAGTGTGTGTGTGTGTATGTGTGAGTCAGTGTGTGTGTGTGTCAGTGTGTGTGTGTGAGACAGTGTGTGTGTGTGAGTCAGTGTGTATGTGTGAGTCAGTGTGTGTGTGTGCGTCAGTGTGTGTGTGTATGTGTGAGTCAGTGTGTGTGTGTGTGAGTCAGAGTGTGTGTGTGTGAGTCAGTGTGTGTGTGTGAGACAGTGTGTGTGTGAGTCAGTGTGTGTGTGTATGTGTGAGTCAGTGTGTTTGTGTGTGTCAGTGTGTGTGTGTGTGTATGTGTGAGTGTATGTGTGAGTGTGTATGAGTGTATGCGGATGAGTGTGTGTATGTGAGTGAATGAGTGTGTGTGTGAGGATTTGTATGTGTGAGTGTATGTGAGGAGTGTGTGAGTATGTATGTGAGGAGTGTGTGAATATGTATGATTGAGTGTGTGTGTGTGTGTATGTGTGAGTCAGTGTGTGTGTGAGTGAGTGTGTGTGAGTATGTGTGAGTCAGTGTGTGTGTGTATGTGTGAGTCAGTGTGTGTGTGTGTCAGTGTGTGTGTGTGAGTGTGTCTGTGTAAGTGTGTGTAGGTGTGAGTGTATGTGTGAGTGTGTATGAGTGTATGCGGACGAGTGTGTGTATGTGAGTGAATGAGTGTGTGTGTGAGGATTTGTATGTGTCAGTGTATGTAAGGAGTGTGTGAGTATGTATGTGAGCAGTGTGTGAATACGTATGATTGAGTGTGTATGTGTGTGTGTGTGAGTATGTGTGTATGAGAGTGTGAGTGTGTGATTGAGTGTATGTGTGTGAGAGAGTACGAGTGTGTGTGTATGTGTGAGTCAGTGTGTGTATGTGTGTGACTGCGTGTATGTGTGAGTCAGTGTGTGTATGTGTGAGTCAGTTTGTGTGTGTGTGTGAGTCAGTGTGTGTGTGTGAGTCAGTGTGTGTGTGTCAGTGTGTGTGAGTGTGAGTCAGTGTGTGTGTGTGAGTCAGTGTTTGTGTGTCAGTGTGTGTGTGTGCGAGTCAGTGTGTGCGTGCGTGTGAGTCAGTTTGTGTGCATGTGTGAGTCAGTGTGTGTGTGTGTGAGTCAGTGTGTGTATGCGTGAGTCAGTGTGTGTGTGCATGTGTGAGTCAGTGTGTGTGCGTGAGTGAGTCAGTGTGTGTATGTGTGAGTCAGTGTGTGTGTGTGAGTCAGCGTGTGTATGTGTGGGTCAGTGTGTGTGTGTCAGTGTGTGTATGTGTGAGTCAGTGTGTGTGTGTGTCTGTGAGTCAGTGTGTGTGTGTGTGAGAGTCAGAGTGTGTGTGAGTTAGTGTGTGTGTGTGAGTCAGTGTGTGTGTGTGAGTCAGTGTGTGTTTGTGTGAGTAAGTGTGTATGTGTCTGTGAGTCAGTGTGTGTGCATGTGTGAGTCAGTGTGTGTGTGTGAGTCAGTGTGTGTGTGTGTGTGAGTCAGTGTGTGTGTGTATGTGTGAGTCAGTGTGTGTGCATGCGTGAGTCAGTGTGTGTGTGTCTGTGAGTCAGTGTGTGTGTGTGAGTCAGTGTGTGTGTATGTGTGAGTCAGTGTGTGTGCATGTGTGTGTCAGTGTGTGTGTGTGAGTCAGTTGTGTGTGTATGTGTGAGTCAGTGTGTGCATGTGTGAGTCAGTGTGTGTATGAGTGAGTCAGTGTGTGTGTGTCTGTGAGTCAGTGTGTGTGTGTGTGTGTGTGTGTGAGTCAGTGTGCATGTGTGAGTCAGTTTGTGTGTGTGTGAGTCAGTGTGTGTGTGTGTGAGTCAGTGTGTGTGTGTGTGCGAGTCAGTGTGTGTGTGTGTGAGTCTGTGTGTGTGTGTGTGTGAGTCAGTGTGTGTGTGAGTCAGTGTGTGTGTGTGTGAGTCAGTGTGTGTGTGTGTGTGAGTCAGTGTGTGTGAGTCAGTGTGTGTATGTGTGAGTCAGTGTGTGTGTATGTGTGAGTCAGTGTGTGTGTGTATGAGTCAGTGCGTGTGTGTGTGAGTCAGTATGTGTGTGTGTGAGACAGTGTGTGTATGTGTGAGTCAGTGTGTGTGTGTGTGAGTCAGTGTGTGTGTATGTGTGAGTCATTGTGTGTGTGTGAGTCAGTGTGGGAGTGTGTGAGTCAGTGTGTGTATGTGGGAGTCAGTGTGTGTATGTGGGAGTCAGTGTGTGTGTGTGTGAGTCAGTGTTTGTGTGTCAGTGTGTGTATGTGGGAGTCAGTGTGTGTGTGTGAGTCAGTGTGTGTGTGTGTGAGTCAGTGTGTGTATGTGGGAGTCAGTGTGTGTATGTGGGAATCAGTGTGTGTGTGTGTCAGTGTGTGTATGTGGGAGTCAGTGTGTGTGTGTGAGTCAGTGCGTGTGTGCGTGTGAGTCAGTGTGTGTATGTGTGAGTCAGTGTGTCTGTGTGTGAGTCAGTGTGTGTATGTGTGAATCAGTGTGTGTGTGTGTGTGTGTGTGTGAGTCAGTGTGTGTGTGTGTGTGTGTGTGAGTCAGTGTGTGTGTGAGTCAGTGTGCGTGTGAGTCAGTGTGTGTGTGTGAGTCAGTGTGTGTGTGTGCGTCAGTGTGTGTGTGCGTCAGTGTGTGAGTGTGTGCGTGCGTCAGTGTGTGTGTATGTGTGTGTGAGTCAGTGTGTGTGAATGTGTAATTCAGTGTGTGTGTGTGAATCAGTGTGTGTGTGTGAGTCAGTGCGTGTGTCTGAGTCAGTGTGTGTGTATGTGTGAGTGTGTGTGTGAGTCAGTGTGTGTGTGTGAGTCAGTGTACGTGTGTGTGAGTCAGTGTGTGTGTGTGAGTCAGTGCGTGTCTGTGAGTCAGTGCGTGAGTGTGTGTGTGAGTCAGTGTGTGCGAGTCAGTGTGTGTGTGTGTGAGTCAGTGCGTGTGTGTGAGTCAGTGTACGTGTGTGTGTCTGTGTGTGTGTGAGAGTCAGTGCGTGTGTGTGAGTCAGTGTGTGTGTGTGTGTGAGTCAGTGTGTGTGTGTGTGTGAGTCAGTGTGTGTGTATGAGTGAGTCAGTGTGTGTGTGTGCGTGTGAGTCAGTGTGTGTGTGTGTGAGTCAGTGTGTGTGTATATGTGAGTCAGTGTGTGTGTGTGTGAGTCAGTGTGTGTGAGTCAGTGTGTGTGTGTGTGTGAGTCAGTGCATATGTGTGCGTCAGTGTGTGTGTGTGTGTGAGTCAGTGTGTGTGTGTGAGAGTCAGTGTGTGTGTGAGTCAGTGTGTGTGTATGAGTGACTCAGTGTGTGCGTGTGTGAGTCAGTGTGAGTGTGTGAGTCAGTGTGTGTGTGTGAGTCAGTGTGTGTGTGAGTCAAGGTGCGTGTGAGTCAGTGTGTGTGTGAGTCAGTGTGTGTGAGTCAGTGTGTGTATGTGTGAGAGTGTGTGTGTATGTGTGTCAGTGTGTGTGTGTGTGTGAGAGTGTGTGTGTGTGCGTCAGTGTGTGTATGTGTGAGTCAGTGTGTGTGTATGTGTGAGTCAGTGTGTGTATGTGTGTGACTGTGTGTATGTGTGAGTCAGTGTGTGTATGTGTGAGTCAGTTTGTGTGTGTGTGTGAGTCAGTGTGTGTGTGTGTGAGTCAGTGTGTGTGTGTCAGTGTGTGTGAGTGTGAGTCAGTGTGTGTGTGTGAGTCAGTGTGTGTGTGTCAGTGTGTGTGTGTGTGAGTCAGTGTGTTTGTGTGAGTCAGTTTGTGTGTGTGTGTGAGTCAGTGTGTGTGTATGTGTGAGTCAGTGTGTGTGTGTGAGTCAGTGTGTGTGTGTGTGAGTCAGTGTGTGTGTGAGTCAGTGTGTGTGTGTGCGTGTGAGTCAGTGTGTGTGTGTGTGAGTCAGTGTGTGTGTATGTGTGAGTGTGTGTGTGAGTCAGTGTGTGTGTGTGAGTCAGTGCGTGTGTGTGAGTCAGTGCGTGTGTATGTGTGAGTCAGTGTGTGTGTGTGTGAGTCAGTGCGTGTGTGTGTGTGCTTCAGTGTGTGTGTGTGTGTGTGAGTCAGTGTATGTGTGTGTGAGTCAGTGTGTGTGTGTGAGTCAGTGCGTGTCTGTGAGTCAGTGCGTGAGTGTGTGTGTGAGTCAGTGTGTGTGAGTCAGTGTGTGTGTGTGTGAGTCAGTGCGTGTGTGTGAGTCAGTGTACGTGTGTGTGTCTGTGTGTGTGTGAGAGTCAGTGCGTGTGTGTGAGTCAGTGTGTGTGTGTGTGTGAGTCAGTGTGTGTGTGTGTGTGAGTCAGTGTGTGTGTATGAGTGAGTCAGTGTGTGTGTATGAGTGAGTCAGTGTGTGTGTGTGTCAGTGTGTGTGTGTGTGTGTGTGAGTCAGTGTGTGTGTGTGTGAGTCAGTGTGTGTGTGTGAGTCAGAGTGTGTGTGTGAGTCAGTGTGTGTGTGTCTGTGTGTGAGTCAGTGTGTGTGTGAGTCAGTGTGTCTGTGTGCGTCAGTGTGTGTGTGTGTGCGTCCGTGTGTGTATGTTTGTGTGAGTCAGTGCATGTGTCTGAGTCAGTGCGTGTGTATGTGTGAGTCAGTGTGTGTATGTGTGAGTCAGTGTGTGTGTGTGTGTGAGTCAGTGTGTGAGTCAGTGCGTGTGTGTGAGTCAGTGTGTGTGCGTGTGTGAGTCAGTGTGTGTGAGTCAGTGTGTGTGTGTGAGTCAGTGTGTGTGTATGTGTGAGTCAGTGTGTGTGTGTGTGAGTCAGTGTGTTTGTGTGAGTCAGTTTGTGTGTGTGTGTGTGAGTCAGTGCGTGTGTATGTGTGAGTCAGTGTGTGTGTGTGAGTCAGTGTGTGTGTGTGTGAGTCAGTGTGTGTGTGTGCGTGTGAGTCAGTGTGTGTGTGTGTGAGTCAGTGTGTGTGTATATGTGAGTCAGTGTGTGTGTGTGTGAGTCAGTGTGTGTGTATATGTGAGTCAGTGTGTGTGTGTGTGTGAGTCAGTGCATATGTGTGAGTCAGTGTGTGTGTGTGTGAGTCAGTGTGTGTGTGTGAGAGTCAGTGTGTGTATGAGTCAGTGTGTGTGTATGAGTGACTCAGTGTGTGCGTGTGTGAGTCAGTGTGAGTGTGTGAGTCAGTGTGTGTGTGTGAGTCAGTGTGTGTGTGAGTCAGGGTGCGTGTGAGTCAGTGTGTGTGTGAGTCAGTGTGTGTGTGTGTGTGTGTGAGTCAGTGTGTGTATGTGTGAGAGTGTGTGTGTATGTGTGTCAGTGTGTGTGTGTGTGTGAGAGTGTGTGTGTGTGCGTCAGTGTGTGTATGTGTGAGTCAGTGTGTGTGTATGTGTGAGTCAGTGTGTGTATGTGTGTGACTGTGTGTATGTGTGAGTCAGTGTGTGTATGTGTGAGTCAGTTTGTGTGTGTGTGTGAGTCAGTGTGTGTGTGTGTGAGTCAGTGTGTGTGTGTGTGAGTCAGTGTGTGTGTGTGAGTCAGAGTGTGTGTGTGAGTCAGAGTGTGTGTGTGAGTCAGTGTGTGTGTGTCTGTGTGTGAGTCAGTGTGTGTGTGAGTCAGTGTGTCTGTGTGCGTCAGTGTGTGTGTGTGTGCGTCCGTGTGTGTATGTTTGTGTGAGTCAGTGTGTGTGTGAGTCAGTGCATGTGACTGAGTCAGTGCGTGTGTATGTGTGAGTCAGTGTGTGTATGTGTGAGTCAGTGTGTGTGTGTGTGTGAGTCAGTGTGTGAGTCAGTGCGTGTGTGTGAGTCAGTGTGTGTGCGTGTGTGAGTCAGTGTGTGTGAGTCAGTGTGTGTGTGTGAGTCAGTGTGTGTGTATGTGTGAGTCAGTGTGTGTGTGTGTGAGTCAGTGTGTTTGTGTGAGTCAGTTTGTGTGTGTGTGTGTGAGTCAGTGCGTGTGTATGTGTGAGTCAGTGTGTGTGTGTGAGTCAGTGTGTGTGTGTGTGAGTCAGTGTGTGTGTGTGCGTGTGAGTCAGTGTGTGTGTGTGTGAGTCAGTGTGTGTGTATATGTGAGTCAGTGTGTGTGTGTGTGAGTCAGTGTGTGTGAGTCAGTGTGTGTGTGTGTGTGAGTCAGTGCATATGTGTGAGTCAGTGTGTGTGTGTGTGAGTCAGTGTGTGTGTGTGAGAGTCAGTGTGTGTGTGAGTCAGTGTGTGTGTATGAGTGACTCAGTGTGTGCGTGTGTGAGTCAGTGTGAGTGTGTGAGTCAGTGTGTGTGTGTGAGTCAGTGTGTGTGTGAGTCAGGGTGCGTGTGAGTCAGTGTGTGTGTGAGTCAGTGTGTGTGTGTGTGTGTGTGTGTGTGTGTGTGAGTCAGTGTGTGTATGTGTGAGAGTGTGTGTGTATGTGTGTCAGTGTGTGTGTGTGTGTGAGAGTGTGTGTGTGTGCGTCAGTGTGTGTATGTGTGAGTCAGTGTGTGTGTATGTGTGAGTCAGTGTGTGTATGTGTGTGACTGTGTGTATGTGTGAGTCAGTGTGTGTATGTGAGTCAGTTTGTGTTTGTGTGTGAGTCAGTGTGTGTGTGTGTGAGTCAGTGTGTGTGTGTCAGTGTGTGTGAGTGTGAGTCAGTGTGTGTGTGTGAGTCAGTGTGTGTGTGTCAGTGTGTGTGTGTGTGAGTCAGTGTGTTTGTGTGAGTCAGTTTGTGTGTGTGTGTGTGAGTCAGTGTGTGTGTATGTGTGAGCCAGTGTGTGTGTGTGAGTCAGTGTGTGTGTGTGTGAGTCAGTGTGTGTGTGTGCGTGTGAGTCAGTGCATATGTGTGAGTCAGTGTGTGTGTGTGTGAGTCAGTGTGTGTGTGTGTGAGTCAGTGTGTGTGTGAGTCAGTGTGTGTGTATGAGTGACTCAGTGTGTGCGTTTGTGAGTCAGTGTGTGTGTGTGAGTCAGTGTGTGTGTGTGTGTGAGTCAGTGTGTGTGTGAGTCAGGGTGCGTGTGAGTCAGTGTGTGAGTGAGTCAGTGTGTGTGTCTGTGTGTGTGTGAGTCAGTGTGTGTATGTGTGAGAGTGTGTGTGTATGTGTGTCAGTGTGTGTGTGTGTGAGAGTGTGTGTGTGCATCAGTGTGTGTATGTGTGAGTCAGTGTGTGTGTATGTGTGAGTCAGTGTGTGTATGTGTGTGACTGTGTGTATGTGTGAGTCAGTGTGTGTATGTGTGAGTCAGTTTGTGTGTGTGTGTGAGTCAGTGTGTGTGTGTGTGAGTCAGTGTGTGTGTGTCAGTGTGTGTGAGTGTGAGTCAGTGTGTGTGTGTGAGTCAGTGTGTGTGTGTCAGTGTGTGTGTGTGTGAGTCAGTGTGTGTGTGCGTGTGAGTCAGTTTGTGTGCATGTGTGAGTTAGTGTGTGTGTGTGAGTCAGTGTGTGTGTCAGTGTGTGTGTGTGTGAGTCAGTGTGTGTGTGCGTGTGAGTCAGTTTGTGTGCATGTGTGAGTCAGTGTGTGTGTGTGAGTCAGTGTGTGTATGTGTGAGTCAGTGTGTGTGTGTGCATGTGTGAGTCAGTGTGTGTGCGTAAGTGAGTCAGTGTGTGTATGTGTGAGTCAGTGTGTGTGTGTGAGTCAGTGTGTGTATGTGTGGGTCAGTGTGTGTGTGTGTCTGTGAGTCAGTGTGTGTGTGTGTGAGTCAGTGTGTGTGTGTGTCAGTGTGTGTGTGTGTGTGTGAGTCAGTGTGTGTGTGTGAGTCAGTGTGTGTTTGTGTAAGTGTGTATGTGTCTGTGAGTCAGTGTGTGTGTGTGAGAGACAGTGTGTGTGTATGTTTGAGTCAGTGTGTTTGTGTGAGTCAGTGTGTGTGTGTCTCTGAGTCAGTGTGTGTGTGTGAGTCAGTGTGCATGTGTGTGTCAGTGTGTGTGTGTGTCAGTTGTTGTGTATGTGTGAGTCAGTGTGTGCATGTGTGAGTTAGTGTGTGTGTGTGTGAGTCAGTGTGTGTGTCAGTGTGTGTATGTGTGAGTCAGTGTGTGTGTGTCTGCGAGTCAGTGTGTGTGTATGTGTGAGTCAGTGTGTATGTGTGAGTCAGTGTGTGCGTGTGTGAGTCAGTGGGTGTGCATGCGTTAGTCAGTGTGTGTGTGTGTGTGAGTCTGTGTGTGTGTGTGTGTGTGTGTGAGTCAGTGTGTGTGTGAGTCAGTGTGCGTATGTGTGTGTGAGTCAGTGTGTGTGAGTCAGTGTGTGTGTGGGTCAGTGTGCGTGTGTGTGTGAGTCAGTGTGTGTGTGTGTGAGTCAGTGTGTGTATGTGTGAGTCAGTGTGTGTGTGTGTGAGTCAGTGTGTGTATATGTGTGAGTCATTGTGTGTGTGTGAGTCAGTGTGTGTGTGTGTGAGTCAGTGTGTGTATGTGGGAGTCAGTGTTAGTATGTGGGAGTCAGTGTGTGTGTGTGTGAGTCAGTGTGTGTGTGAGTCAGTGTGTGTATGTGGGAGTCAGTGTGTGTGTGTGAGTCAGTGTGTGTGTGTGTGTGAGTCAGTGTGTGTATGTGTGAGTCAGTGTGTCTGTGTGTGAGTCAGTGTGTGTATGTGTGAGTCAGTGTGTGTGTGTGTGTGTGACTCAGTGTGTGTGTGTGTGTGTGTGTGAGTCAGTGTGTGTATGAGTCAGTGTGTGTGTGTGAGTCAGTGTGTGTGTGTGCGTCAGTGTGTGTGTGCGTCAGTGTGTGAGTGTGTGTGTGCGTCAGTGTGTGTGTATGTGTGTGTGAGTCAGTGTGTGTCAGTGTGTGTGAATGTGTAATTCAGTGTGTGTGTGTGAGTCAGTGTGTGTGTGTGAGTCAGTGCGTGTGTCTGAGTCAGTGTGTGTGTATGTGTGAGTGTGTGTGAGTCAGTGTGTGTGTGTGAGTCAGTGCGTGTGTGTGAGTCAGTGCATGTGTATGTGTGAGTCAGTGTGTGTATGTGTGAGTCAGTGCGTGTGTGTGTGTGCGTCAGTGCGTGTGTGTGTGTGCGTCAGTATGTGTGTGTGTGTGTGAGTCAGTGTATGTGTGTGTGTGAGTCAGTGTATGTGTGTGTGAGTCAGTGTGTGTGTGTGTGAGTCAGTGCGTGTCTGTGAGTCAGTGCGTGTGTGTGTGTGTGAGTCAGTGTGTGTGAGTCAGTGTGTATGTGTGTGTGAGTCAGTGTGTGTGTGAGTCAGTGTACGTGTGTGTGTCAGTGTGTGAGAGTCAGTGCGTGTGTGTGAGTCAGTGTGGGTGTGTGTGTGAGTCAGTGTGTGTGTGTGTGTGTGAGTCAGTGTGTGTGTGTGTGTGTGTGTGTGTGAGTCAATGTGTGTGTGAGTCAGTGTGTGTGTGTGAGTCAGTGTGTGTGTGTGTGTGTGTGTGTGTGAGTCAGTGTGTGTGTGAGTCAGTGTGTGTATGTGTGAGTCAGAGTGTGTGTGTGCGTCCGTGTGTGTATGTGTGTGTGAGTCAGTGTGTGTGTGAGTCAGTGTGTGTGTGAGTCAGTGCATGTGTCTGAGTCAGTGCGTGTGTATGTGTGAGTCAGTGTGGGTATGTGTGAGTCTGTGTGTGTGTGTGTGAGTCAGTGTGTGAGTCAGTGCGTGTGTGTGAGTCAGTGCGTGTGTATGTGTGAGTCAGTGTGTGTGTGTGTGAATCAGTGTGTGTGAGTCAGTGTGTGTGTGTGTGTGTCAGTGTTTGTGTATGTGTGAGTCAGTGTGTGTGTGTGTGAGAGTCAGTGTGTGTGTATGTGTGAGTCAGTGTGTGTGTGTGAGTCAGTGTGTTTGTGTGAGTCAGTTTGTGTGTGTGTGTGTGAGTCAGTGTGTGTGTATGTGTGAGTCAGTGTGTGAGTCAGTGTGTGTGGGTGTGTCAGTGTGTGTGTGTGTGTGTGAGTCAGT
Source organism: Scyliorhinus torazame (assembly GCF_047496885.1). Lineage (NCBI taxonomy): Eukaryota > Metazoa > Chordata > Chondrichthyes > Carcharhiniformes > Scyliorhinidae > Scyliorhinus > Scyliorhinus torazame. The sequence continues at coordinate 29,327,482 of NC_092713.1, forward strand.
GTGTGTGAGTCAGTGTGTGTGTATATGTGAGTCAGTGTGTGTGTGTGTGAGTCAGTGTGTGTGTGTGAGTCAGTGCGTGTGTGTGTGAGTCAGTGTGTGTGTGTGAGTCAGTGCGTGTGTGTGTGAGTCAGTGTGAGTCAGTGTGTGTGAGTCAGTGTGTGTGTGTGTGTGAGTCAGTGTGTATGTGTGTGTGAGTCAGTGTGCGTATGTGTGAGTCAGTGTGTGTGTGTGTGAGTCAGTGTGTGTGTGTGAGTCAGTGTGTGTGTGTGATTCAGTGTGTGTGTATGAGTGACTCAGTGTGTGCGTGTGTGAGTCAGTGTGTGTGTGTGAGTCAGTGTGTGTGTGTGTGTGAGTCAGTGTGTGTGTGAGTCAGGGTGCGTGTGAGTCAGTATGTGTGTGAGTCAGTGTGTGTGTGTGTGAGTCAGTGTATTTGTGTGTGACTGTGTGTATGTGTGAGTCAGCGTGTGTATGTGTGAGAGTGTGTGTGCCTGTGTGTCAGTGTGTGTATGTGTGAGTCAGTGTGTGTGTATGTGTGAGTCAGTGTGTGTATGTGTGTGACTGTGTGTATGTGTGAGTCAGTGTGTGTATGTGTGAGTCAGTTTGTGTGTGTGTGTGAGTCAGTGTGTGTATGTGTGAGTCAGTGTGTGTGTGTCAGTGTGTGTGAGTGTGAGTCAGTGTGTGTGTGTGTGAGTCAGTGTGTGTGTATATGTGAGTCAGTGTGTGTGTGTGTGAGTCAGTGTGTGTGTGTGAGTCAGTGCGTGTGTGTGTGAGTCAGTGTGTGTGTGTTTGTGAGTCAGTGTGTGTGAGTCAATGTGTGTGTGTGTGTGTGTGAGTCAGTGCGTATGTGTGAGTCAGTGTGTGTGTGTGTGAGTCAGTGTGTGTGTGTGTGAGTCAGTGTGTGTGTGTGAGTCAGTGTGTGTGTATGAGTGACTCAGTGTGTGCGTGTATGACAGTGTGTGTGTGTGAGTCAGTGTGTGTGTGTGTGTGTGAGTCAGTGTGTGTGTGAGTCAGTGTGTGTGTGTGTGTGAGTCAGTGTGTTTGTGTGTGTGTGTGTGAGTTAGTGTGTGTGTGTGCGTCAGTGTGTGTGTGTGCGTCAGTGTGTGTGTATGTGTGAGTCAGCGTGTGTATGTGTGAGAGTGTGTGTATGTGTGTCAGTGTGTGTGTGTGTGAGAGTGTGTGTGTGTGAGTCAGTGTGTGTGTATGTATGAGTCAGTGTGTGTATGTGTGTGACTGTGTGTATGTGCGAGTCAGGGTGTGTATGTGTGAGTCAGTTTGAGTGTGTGTGTGAGTCAGGGTGTGCGTGTGTGAGTGAGTGTGTGTGTGTCAGTGTGTGTGTGTGTGAGTCAGTGTGTGTGTGTCAGTGTGTGTGTGTGTGAGTCAGTGTGTGTGTGCGTGTGAGTCAGTTTGTGTGCATGTGTGAGTCAGTGTGTGTGTGGGAGTCAGTGTGTGTATGTGTGAGTCGGTGTGTGTGTGTGCATGTGTGAGTCACTGTGTGTGCGTGAGTGAGTCAGTGTGTGTATGTGTGAGTCAGTGTGTGTGTGTGAGTTAGTGTGTGTATGTGTGGGTCAGTGTGTGTGTGTGTGTGAGTCAGTGTGTGTGTGTGTGTGAGTCAGTGTGTGTATGAGTCAGTGTGTGTGTGTGTGTCAGTGTGTGTGTGTGTGTGTGTGTGAGTCAGTGTGTGTGAGTCAGTGTGTGTATGTGTGAGTCAGTGTGTGTGTGTGTGAGTCAGTGCGTGTGTGTGTGAGTCAGTGTGTGTGTGTGTGAGTCAGTGTGTGTATGTGTGTCAGTGTGTGTGTATGTGTGATTCATTGTGTGTGTGTGAGTCAGTGTGTGTGTGTATGTGTGAGTCAGTGTGTGTGTGTGTGAGAGTCAGTCTGTGTGTGTCTGTGAGTCAGTGTGTGTGTGTGAGTCAGTGTGCATGTGTGAGTCAGTGTGTGTATGTGTGAGTCAGTGTGTGTGTGTCTGTGAGTCAGTGTGTGTGTATGTGTGAGTCAGTGTGTGTGTATGTGTGAGTCAGTGTGTATGTGTGAGTCAGTGTGTGTGTGACTCACACATACACACACTGACTCACACACACACACACTGACTCACAGACACACACACTGACTCACACACACACACTGACTCACACATGCACACACACTGACTCACACACACACACACACTGACTCACA
>NC_092713.1:29334655-29344655 GCF_047496885.1 Scyliorhinus torazame
GACTCACACACACACTGACTCACACATGCACACTGACTCACACACACACACTGACTCACAGACACACACACTGACTCACACACACACATACTGACTCACACATACACACACGCTGACTCACAGACACACACACACTGACTCACAGACACACACACTGACTCACACATACACACACACTGACTCACAGACACACACACACTGACTCACACATACACACACTGACTCACACATACACACACTGACTCACACATACACACACACTGACTCACAGACACACACAGACTGACTCACACACACACACTGACTCACACATGCACACACTGACTCACACATACACACTGACTCACACATACACACTGACTCACACACACACGCACTGACTCACACATACACACTGACTCACACACACACACACTGACTCACACACACACACACACTGACTCACACATGCACACTGACTCACAGACACACACACTGACTCACACATGCACACTGACTCACACACACTGACACACACACTGACTCACACACACACACTGACTCACACACACTGACACACACACTGACTCACACACACACACTGACTCACACACAGTGACACACACAGTGACTCACACATGCACACTGACACACACACTGACACACACACTGACTCACACACACACACTGACTCACACACACTGACACACACACTGACTCACAGACACACACACTGACTCACACACACACATACTGACTCACACATACACACACACTGACTCACAGACACACACACACTGACTCACAGACACACACACTGACTCACACATACACACACACTGACTCACAGACACACACACACTGACTCACACATACACACACTGACTCACACATACACACACTGACTCACACATACACACACACTGACTCACAGACACACACAGACTGACTCACACACACACACTGACTCACACACACACACTGACTCACACACACACACACTGACTCACACATACACACACACTGACTCACAGACACACACACACTGACTCACACATACACACACTGACTCACACATGCACACTGACTCACAGACACACACAGACTGACTCACACATACACACACTGACTCACACATACACACACACTGACTCACAGACACACAAACACTGACTCACACACACACACTGACTCACACATACACACACTGACTCACACACACACACTGACTCACAGACACACACAGACTGACTCACACATACACACACTGACTCACACATACACACACACTGACTCACAGACACACAAACACTGACTCACACACACACACTGACTCACACATACACACTGACTCACACATACACACACTGACTCACACACACACTGACTCACACACACACACACTGACTCACACACACACACACACTGACTCACAGACACACACACACTGACTCACACATACACACACTGACTCACACACACACACTGACTCACAGACACACACAGACTGACTCACACATACACACACTGACTCACACATACACACACACTGACTCACAGACACACAAACACTGACTCACACACACACACTGACTCACACATACACACTGACTCACACATACACACACTGACTCACACACACACTGACTCACACACACACACACTGACTCACACATACACACTGACTCACACACACACACTGACTCACAGACACACACACACTGACTCACACATACACACACTGACTCACAGACACACACACACTGACTCACACATACACACACACTGACTCACAGACACACACACTGACACACACACACACTGACTCACACATACACACACTGACTCACACATGCACACTGACTCACACACACACACTGACTCACAGACACACACACACTGACACACACACACACTGACTCACACATACACACACTGACTCACACATACACACACTGACTCACACATACACACTGACTCACAGACACACACACACTGACTCACACATACACACTGACTCACACACACACACTGACTCACAGACACACACACACTGACTCACACATACACACACTGACTCACAGACACACACACACTGACTCACACATACACACACACTGACTCACAGACACACACACACTGACACACACACACACTGACTCACACATACACACACACTGACTCACACATGCACACACACACTGACTCACACACACACACTGACTCACACAAACACACTGACTCACACATACACACACACTGACTCTCACACACACACACTGACTCACAGACACACACACACTGACTCACACATACACACACTGACTCACACATGCACACCGACTCACACACACACACTGACTCACAGACACACACAGACTGACTCTCACACACACACACACTGACTCACAGACACACACACACTGACACACATACACACACATTGACTCACACATACACACACACTGACTCACAGACACACACACACTGACCCACACATGCACACACTGACTCACACATACACACTGACTCACACATACACACACACTGACTCACAGACACACACACACTGACTCACACATACACACACTGACTCACACATACACACACACTGACTCACAGACACACACACACTGACTCACACACACACACTGACTCACACACACACACTGACTCACACATGCACACACACTGACTCACAGACACACACACAGTGTGTGAGTCAGTGTGTATGTGTGAGTCAGTGTGTGTGTGTGTGTGAGTCAGTGTGTGTGTGTGTGAGTCAGTGTGTGTGTGTGTGTGTGTGTGAGTCAGTGTGTGTATGAGTCAGTGTGTGTGTGTGTGTCAGTGTGTGTGTGTGTGAGTCAGTGTGTGTGAGTCAGTGTGTGTATGTGTGAGTCAGTGTGTGTGTATGTGTGAGTCAGTGTGTGTGTGTGTGAGTCAGTGCGTGTGTGTGTGAGTCAGTGTGTGTGTGTGTGTGAGTCAGTGTGTGTATGTGTGTCAGTGTGTGTGTATGTGTGAGTCATTGTGTGTGTGTGAGTTAGTGTGTGTGTGTGTGAGTCAGTGTGTGTATGTGGGAGTCAGTGTGTGTGTGTGTCAGTGTGTGTGTGTCAGTGTGTGTGTGTGTGTGTGAGTCAGTGTGTGTGTGTGAGTCAGTGTGTGTGTGTGTGTGTGAGTCAGTGTGTGTATGTGTGAGTCAGTGTGTGTGTGTGTGAGTCAGTGTGTGTATGTGTGAGTCAGTGTGTGTGTGTGTGTGTGTGTGTGAGTCTGTGTGTGTGTGTGTGAGTCAGTGTGTGTGTGAGTCAGTGTGTGTGTGTGCGCCAGTGTGTGTGTGCGTCAGTGTGTGTGTGTGTTTGCGTCAGTGTGTGTGTATGTGTGTGTGAGTCAGTGTGTGTCAGTGTGTGTGAATGTGTAATTCAGTGTGTGTCTGTGAGTCACTGTGTGTGTGTGTGAGTCAGTGCGTGTGTGTGTGAGTCAGTGTGTGTATGTGCGAGTCAGTGTGTGTGTGTGAGTCAGTGTGTGTGTGTCAGTGTGTGTATGTGTGAGTCAGTGTGTGTGTGTGAGTCAGTGTGTGTATGTGTGAGTCAGTGTGTGTGTGTGTGTGAGTCAGTGTGAGTCAGTGTGTGTGTGTGTGTGTGTGAGTCAGTGTGTGTTTGTGTCAGTGTGTGTGTGAGTCAGTGTGTGTGTTAGTCAGTGTGTGTGTGTGAGTCAGTGTGTGTGTATGTGTGAGTCAGTGTATCTGTGTGTGTGTGAGTCAGTGTGTGTGTGTGTGAATCAGTGTGTCTGTGAGTCAGTGGGTGTGTGCGTGTTAGTCAGTGTGTGTATGTGTGTGTGAGTCAGTGTGTGTGTGAGTCAGTGTGTGTGTGTGTGTGTGAGTCAGTGTGTGTGTGAGTCAGTGTGTGTGTGTGTGAGTCAGTGTGTGTGTGAGTCAGTGTGTGTATGTGTGAGTCAGTGTATGTTTGAGTCAGTGTGTGTGTGAGTCTGTGTGTGTGTGTGTGAGTCAGTGTGTGTGAGTCAGTGTGTGTATGTGTGAGTAAGTGTGTGTATGTGTGAGTCAGTTTGTGTATGTGAGTGTGAGTCAGTGTGTGTATGTGTGAGTCAGTGTGTGTATGTGTGAGTCAGTGTGTGTGTATGTGTGAGTCAGTGTGTGTGTATGTATGAGTCAGTGTGTGTGAGTCAGTGTGTGTGTGTGAGTCAGTGTGTGTATGTGTGAGTCAGTGTGTGTGTGTGTGAGTCAGTGTGTGTGAGTCACTGTGTGTGTGTGTGAGTCAGTGTGTGTGTATGTATGTGTGTGAGTCAGTGTCTGTGAGTCAGTGAGTGTGTGTGAGTCAGTGTGTGTGAGTCAGTGTTTGTGTATGTGTGAGTCAGTGTGTGTGTGTGAGTCAGTGTGTGTGTATGTGTGAGTCAGTGTGTGTGCGTGTCAGTGTGTGTGTGTCAGTGTGTGTGTGTGTGTGAGTCATTGTGTGTGTGTGAGTCAGTGTGTGTGTGTGTGAGTCAGTGTGTGTATGTGGGAGTCAGTGTGTGTGTGTGTCAGTGTGTGTGTGTCAGTGTGTGTGTGTGTGTGAGTCAGTGAGTGTGTGTGAGTCAGTGTGTGTGTGTGTGTGAGTCAGTGTGTGTATGTGTGAGTCAGTGTGTGTGTGTGTGAGTCAGTGTGTGTATGTGTGAGTCAGTGTGTGTGTGTGTGTGTGTGTGTGTGTGAGTCTGTGTGTGTGTGTGTGAGTCAGTGTGTGTGTGTGAGTCAGTGTGTGTGTGTGCGCCAGTGTGTGTGTGCGTCAGTGTGTGTGTGTGTGCGTCAGTGTGTGTGTATGTGTGTGTGAGTCAGTGTGTGTCAGTGTGTGTGAATGTGTAATTCAGTGTGTGTCTGTGAGTCACTGTGTGTGTGTGAGTCAGTGCGTGTGTGTGTGAGTCAGTGTGTGTATGTGCGAGTCAGTGTGTGTGTGTGAGTCAGTGTGTGTGTGTCAGTGTGTGTATGTGTGAGTCAGTGTGTGTGTGTGAGTCAGTGTGTGTATGTGTGAGTCAGTGTGTGTGTGTGTGAGTCAGTGTGTGTATGTGTGAGTCAGTGTGTGTGTGTGTGAGTCAGTGTGTGTGTGTGACAGTGTGTGTGTGAGTCAGTGTGTGTGTGTTAGTCAGTGTGTGTGTGTGACAGTGTGTGTGTGAGTTAGTGTGTGTGTGTGTGAATCAGTGTGTCTGTGAGTCAGTGGGTGTGTGCGTGTTAGTCAGTGTGTGTATGTGTGTGTGAGTCAGTGTGTGTGTGTGAGTCAGTGTGTGTGTGTGTGTGTGTGAGTCAGTGTGTGTGTGAGTCAGTGTGTGTGTGTGTGAGTCAGTGTGTGTGTGTGTGAGTCAGTGTGTGTGTGAGTCAGTGTGTGTATGTGTGAGTCAGTGTATGTTTGAGTCAGTGTGTGTGTGAGTCAGTGTGTGTGTGTGTGAGTCAGTGTGTGTGAGTCAGTGTGTGTATGTGTGAGTAAGTGTGTGTATGTGTGAGTCAGTTTGTGTGTGTGAGTGTGAGTCAGTGTGTGTATGTGTGAGTCAGTGTGTGTATGTGTGAGTCAGTGTGTGTGTATGTGTGAGTCAGTGTGTGTGTATGTATGAGTCAGTGTGTGTGAGTCAGTGTGTGTATGTGTGAGTCAGTGTGTGTGTGTGTGAGTCAGTGTGTGTGAGTCACTGTGTGTGTGTGTGAGTCTGAGTGTGTGTGCATGTATGTGTGTGAGTCAGTGTCTGTGAGTCAGTGAGTGTGTGTGAGTCAGTGTGTGTGAGTCAGTGTTTGTGTATGTGTGAGTCAGTGTGTGTGTGTGAGTCAGTGTGTGTGTATGTGTGAGTCAGTGTGTGTGTGTGTGTGTGTGAGTCAGTGTGTTTGTGTGTGTCAGTGTGTGTGTGTGTGTGAGTCAGTGTGTGTGTATGTGTGAGTCAGTTTGTGTGAGTCAGTGTGTGTGTGTGAGTCAGTGTGTGTGTATATGTGAGTCAGTGTGTGTGTGTGTGAGTCAGTGTGTGTGTGTGAGTCAGTGCGTGAGTGTGTGTGAGTCAGTGTGTGTGAGTCAGTGTGTGTGTGAGTCAGTGTGTGTGTGTGTGAGAGTCAGTGTGTGTATGTCAGTGTGTGTGTATGTGTGAGTCAGTGTGTGTGTGTGAGTCAGTGTGTGTGTGTGAGTCAGTGTGTGTGAGAGTCTGTGCGTGTGTGTTTGAGTCAGTGTGTGTGAGAGTGTCAGTGCGTGTGTGTGAGTGCGTGTGTATGTATCACTCAGTGTGTGTGTGTGTGTGAGTCAGTGTGTGTGTGAGTCAGTGTGTGTGTGAGTCAGTGTGTGTGTGTGAGTCAGTGTGTGTGTGTGTGAGTCAGTGTGTGTGTGTGTGAGTCAGTGTGTGTGAGTCAGTGTGTGTGTGTGTGTGAGTTAGTGCGTGTGTGTGAGTCAGTGTGTGTGTGTGTAAGTCAGTGTGTGTGTGTGAGTCAGTGTGTGTGTATAAGTGACTGAGTGTGTGCCTGTGTGAGTCAGTGTGTGTGTGTGAGCCAGTGTGTGTGTGTGTGAGTCAGTGTGTGTGTGTGTGAGTCAGTGTGTGTGTGTGAGTCAGTGTGTGTGTGTGTGAGTCAGTGTGTGTGTGTGTGTGAGAGTCAGTGTGTGTGTGAGTCAGTGTGTGTGTGTGAGTCAGTGTGTGTGTATGCGTCAGTGTGTGTGTGCGTCAGTGTGTGTGTGTGTGCGTCAGTGCGTGTGTCTGAGTCAGTGTGTGTGTATGTGTGAGTGTGTGTGTGAGTCAGTGTGTGTGTGGGAGTCAGTGTGTGTATGTGTGAGTCAGTGTGTGTGTGTGCATGTGTGAGTCACTGTGTGTGCGTGAGTGAGTCAGTGTGTGTATGTGTGAGTCAGTGTGTGTGTGTGAGTTAGTGTGTGTATGTGTGGGTCAGTGTGTGTGTGTCAGTGTGTGTATGTGTGGGTCAGTGTGTGTGTGTGTCTGTGAGTCAGTGTGTGTGTGTGTGTGAGTCAGTGTGTGTGTGAGTTAGTGTGTGTGTGAGTCAGTGTGTGTGTGAGTCAGTGTGTGTATGTGTGAGTAAGTGTGTATGTGTCTGTGAGTCAGTGTGTGTGTGTCTGTGAGTCAGTGTGTGTGTGTCAGTGTGTGTGTGTGAGTCAGTGTCTGTGTGTGAGTCAGTTGTGTGTGTTTGTGTGAGTCAGTGTGTGTGTGTGAGAGTCAGTCTGTGTGTGTCTGTGAGTCAGTGTGTGTGTGTGAGTCAGTGTGCATGTGTGAGTCAGTGTGTGTATGTGTGAGTCAGTGTGTGTGTGTCTGTGAGTCAGTGTGTGTGTATGTGCGAGTCAGTGTGTGTGTATGTGTGAGTCAGTGTGTATGTGTGAGTCAGTGTGTGTGTGAGTCAGTGTGTGTGTGTCTGTGAGTCAGTGTGTGTGTATGTGTGAGTCAGTGTGTGTATGTGTGAGTCAGTGTGTGTGTGTCTGTGAGTCAGTGTGTGTATGTGTGAGAGTCAGTCTGTGTGTGTCTGTGAGTCAGTGTGTGTGTATGAGTCAGTGTGTGTGTGTCTGTGAGTCAGTGTGTGTGTATGTGTGAGTCAGTGTGTGTATGTGTGAGTCAGTGTGTGTGTGTCTGTGAGTCAGTGTGTGTGTATGTGTGAGTCAGTGTGTGTGTGTGAGTCAGTGTGTGTGTGTCTGTGAGTCAGTGTGTGTGTATGTGTGAGTCAGTGTGTGTATGTGTGAGTCAGTGTGTGTGTGTCTGTGAGTCAGTGTGTGTGTATGTGTGAGTCAGTGTGTATGTGTGAGTCAGTGTGTGCATGTGTGAGTCAGTGTGTGTGTGTCTGTGAGTCAGTGTGTGTGTATGTGTGAGTCAGTGTGTATGTGTGAGTAAGTGTGTGCATGTGTGAGTCAGTGTGTGTGTGTCTGTGAGTCAGTGTGTGTGTATGTGTGAGTCAGTGTGTATGTGTAAGTCAGTGTGTGTATGTGTGAGTCAGTGTGTGTGTGTCTGTGAGTCAGTGTGTGTATGTGTGAGTCAGTGTGTATGTGTGAGTCAGTGTGTGCATGTGTGAGTCAGTGTGTGTGTGTCTGTGAGTCAGTGTGTGTGTATGTGTGGGTCAGTGTGTATGTGTGAGTCAGTGTGTGTATGTGTGAGTCAGTGTGTGTGTGTCTGTGAGTCAGTGTGTGTGTGTGTGTCAGTGTGTGTGTGTCTGTGAGTCAGTGCGTGTGTATGTGTGAGTCAGTGTGTATGTGTGAGTCAGTGTGTGTGTGTCTGTGATTCAGTGTGTGTGTATGTGTGAGTCAGTGTGTGTATGTGTGAGTCAGTGTGTGTGTGTCTGTGAGTCAGTGTGTGTGTATGTGTGAGTCAGTGTGTGCATGTGTGAGTCAGTGTGTGTGTGTCTGTGAGTCAGTGTGTGTGTATGTGTGAGTCAGTGTGTGTATGTGTGAGTCAGTGTGTGTGTGTCTGTGAGTCAGTGTGTGTGTATGTGTGAGTCAGTGTGTATGTGTGAGTCAGTGTGTGCATGTGTGAGTCAGTGTGTGTGTGTCTGTGAGTCAGTGTGTGTGTATGTGTGAGTCATTGTGTGCATGTGTGAGTCACTGTGTGTGTGTCTGTGAGTCAGTGTGTGTGTATGTGTGAGTCAGTGTGTGTATGTGTGAGTCAGTGTGTGTGTGTCTGTGAGTCAGTGTGTGTGTATGTGTGAGTCAGTGTGTATGTGTGAGTCAGTGTGTGCATGTGTGAGGCAGTGTGTGTGTGTCTGTGAGTCAGTGTGTGTGTGTGAGTCAGTGTGTGTGTGTCTGTGAGTCAGTGTGTGTGTATGTGTGAGTCAGTGTGTGTATGTGTGAGTCAGTGTGTGTGTGTCTGTGAGTCAGTGTGTGTGTATGTGTGAGTCAGTGTGTATGTGTGAGTCAGTGTGTGCATGTGTGAGTCAGTGTGTGTGTGTCTGTGAGTCAGTGTGTGTGCATGTGTGAGTCAGTGTGTGTGTGTGAGTCAGTGTGTGTGTGTGAGTCAGTGTGTGTGTGTGAGTCAGTGTGTGTGTGTCTGTGAGTCAGTGTGTGTGTATGTGTGAGTCAGTGTGTGTATGTGTGAGTCAGTGTGTGTGTGTCTGTGAGTCAGTGTGTGTGTATGTGTGAGTCAGTGTGTATGTGTGAGTCAGTGTGTGCATGTGTGAGTCAGTGTGTGTGTGTTTGTGAGTCAGTGTGTGTGTGTGAGTCAGTGTGTGTGTGTCTGTGAGTCAGTGTGTGTGTATGTGTGAGTCAATGTGTGTGTATGTGTGTCAGTGTGTGTGTGTCTGTGAGTCAGTGTGTGTGTGTGTGAGAGTCAGTCTGTGTGTCTGTGAGTCAGTGTGTGTGTGTGAGTCAGTGTGCATCTGTGAGTCAGTGTGTGTATGTGTGAGTCAGTGTGTGTGTGTCTGTGAGTCAGTGTGTGTGTGTGAGAGTCAGTGTGTGTGTATGTGTGAGTCAGTGTGTTTGTGTGAGTCAGTGTGTGTGTGTGAGTCAGTGTGTGTGTGCATGTGTGAGTCAGTGTGTGTGTGTGTGTGTGTCAGTGTGTGTGTGTCTGTGAGTCAGTGTGTGTATGTGTGAGTCAGTGTGTGTGTGTCTGTGAGTCAGTGTGTGTGTGAGAGTCAGTGTGTGTGTGCATGTGTGAGTCAGTGTGTGTGTGTGTGTGTCAGTGTGTGTGTGTCTGTGAGTCAGTGTGTGTATGTGTGAGTCAGTGTGTGTGTGTATGTGAGTCAGTGTGTGTATGTGTAAGTCAGTGTGTGTGTGTGTCAGTGTGTGTGTGTCTGTGAGTCAGTGTGTGTGTATGTGTGAGTCAGTGTGTGTGTCTGTGAGTCAGTGTGTGTATGTGTGAGTCAGTGTGTGTGTGTCTGTGAGTCAGTGTGTGTGTGAGTCAGTGTGTATGTGTGAGTCAGTGTGTGTGTGTCTGTGAGTCAGTGTGTATGTGTGAGTCAGTGTGTATGTGTGAGTCAGTGTGTGTGTGTGAGTCAGTGTTTGTGTGTCTGTGAGTCAGTGTGTGTGTATGTGTGAGTCAGTGTGTATGTGTAAGTCAGTGTGTGTATGTGTGAGTCAGTGTGTGTGTGTCTGTG
>NC_092713.1:29349655-29359655 GCF_047496885.1 Scyliorhinus torazame
TGTGTGAGTCAGTGTGTGTGTATGTGTGAGTCAGTGTGTGTGTCTGTGAGTCAGTGTGTGTGTGTCTGTGAGTCAGTGTGTGTGCATGTGTGAGTCAGTGTGTGTGTGTGTGAGTCAGTGTGTGTGTGAGTCAGTGTGTGTGTGTCTGTGAGTCAGTGTGTGTGTGTGTGTGTGAGTCAGTGTGTGTGTGTGTGTGAGTCAGTGTGTGTATGAGTCAGTGTGTGTGTGTGTGTCAGTGTGTGTGTGTGTGTGTGTGAGTCAGTGTGTGTGAGTCAGTGTGTGTATGTGTGAGTCAGTGTGTGTGTGTGTGAGTCAGTGCGTGTGTGTGTGAGTCAGTGTGTGTGTGTGTGTGAGTCAGTGTGTGTATGTGTGTCAGTGTGTGTGTATGTGTGAGTCATTGTGTGTGTGAGTCAGTGTGTGTGTGTGAGTCAGTGTGTATGTGTGAGTCAGTGTGTGGGTGTTTGTGAGTCAGTGTGTGTGTGTGTGAGTCAGTGTGTGTGTGTGTGTGTGTGTGAGTCAGTGTGTGTATGAGTCAGTGTGTGTGTGTGTGTCAGTGTGTGTGTGTGTGAGTCAGTGTGTGTGAGTCAGTGTGTGTATGTGTGAGTCAGTGTGTGTGTATGTGTGAGTCAGTGTGTGTGTGTGTGAGTCAGTGCGTGTGTGTGTGAGTCAGTGTGTGTGTGTGTGTGAGTCAGTGTGTGTATGTGTGTCAGTGTGTGTGTATGTGTGAGTCATTGTGTGTGTGTGAGTCAGTGTGTGTGTGTGTGAGTCAGTGTGTGTATGTGGGAGTCAGTGTGTGTGTGTGTCAGTGTGTGTGTGTCAGTGTGTGTGTGTGTGTGTGAGTCAGTGTGTGTGTGTGAGTCAGTGTATGTGTGTGTTTGTGAGTCAGTGTGTGTATGTGTGAGTCAGTGTGTGTGTGTGTGAGTCAGTGTGTGTATGTGTGAGTCAGTGTGTGTGTGTGTGTGTGTGAGTCTCTGTGTGTGTGTGTGAGTCAGTGTGTGTGTGTGAGTCAGTGTGTGTGTGCGCCAGTGTGTGTGTGCGTCAGTGTGTGTGTGTGTGCGTCAGTGTGTGTGTATGTGTGTGTGAGTCAGTGTGTGTCAGTGTGTGTGAATGTGTAATTCAGTGTGTGTCTGTGAGTCACTGTGTGTGTGTGAGTCAGTGCGTGTGTGTGTGAGTCAGTGTGTGTATGTGCGAGTCAGTGTGTGTGTGTGAGTCAGTGTGTGTGTGTCAGTGTGTGTATGTGTGAGTCAGTGTGTGTGTGTGAGTCAGTGTGTGTATGTGTGAGTCAGTGTGTGTGTGTGTGAGTCAGTGTGTGTATGTGTGAGTCAGTGTGTGTGTGTGTGTGTGTGAGTCAGTGTGTGTGTGTGTCAGTGTGTGTGTGAGTCAGTGTGTGTGTGTTAGTCAGTGTGTGTGTGTGAGTCAGTGTGTGTGTATGTGTGAGTCAGTGTATCTGTGTGTGTGTGAGTCAGTGTGTGTGTGTGTGAATCAGTGTGTCTGTGAGTCAGTGGGTGTGTGCATGTTAGTCAGTGTGTGTATGTGTGTGTGAGTCAGTGTGTGTGTGTAAGTAAGTGTGTGTGTGTGTGTGAGTCAGTGTGTGTGTGAGTCAGTGTGTGTGTGTGTGAGTCAGTGTGTGTGTGAGTCAGTGTGTGTGTGAGTCAGTGTATGTTTGAGTCAGTGTGTGTGTGAGTCAGTGTGTGTGTGTGTGAGTCAGTGTGTGTGAGTCAGTGTGTGTATGTGTGAGTAAGTGTGTGTATGTGTGAGTCAGTTTGTGTGTGTGAGTGTGAGTCAGTGTGTGTATGTGTGAGTCAGTGTGTGTATGTGTGAGTCAGTGTGTGTGTATGTGTGAGTCAGTGTGTGTGTATGTATGAGTCAGTGTGTGTGAGTCAGTGTGTGTGTGTGAGTCAGTGTGTGTATGTGTGAGTCAGTGTGTGTGTGTGTGAGTCAGTGTGTGTGAGTCACTGTGTGTGTGTGTGAGTCAGTGTGTGTGTATGTATGTGTGTGAGTCAGTGTCTGTGAGTCAGTGAGTGTGTGTGAGTCAGTGTGTGTGAGTCAGTGTTTGTGTATGTGTGAGTCAGTGTGTGTGTGTGAGTCAGTGTGTGTGTATGTGTGAGTCAGTGTGTGTGTGTGTGTGTGAGTCAGTGTGTGTATGTGTGTCAGTGTGTGTGTATGTGTGAGTCATTGTGTGTGTGTGAGTCAGTGTGTGTGTGTGTGAGTCAGTGTGTGTATGTGGGAGTCAGTGTGTGTGTGTGTCAGTGTGTGTGTGTCAGTGTGTGTGTGTGTGTGAGTCAGTGTGTGTGTGTGAGTCAGTGTGTGTGTGTGTGAGTCAGTGTGTGTATGTGTGAGTCAGTGTGTGTGTGTGTGAGTCAGTGTGTGTATGTGTGAGTCAGTGTGTGTGTGTGTGTGTGAGTCTGTGTGTGTGTGTGTGAGTCAGTGTGTGTGTGTGAGTCAGTGTGTGTGTGTGCGCCAGTGTGTGTGTGCGTCAGTGTGTGTGTGTGTGTGCGTCAGTGTGTGTGTATGTGTGTGTGAGTCAGTGTGTGTCAGTGTGTGTGAATGTGTAATTCAGTGTGTGTCTGTGAGTCACTGTGTGTGTGTGAGTCAGTGCGTGTGTGTGTGAGTCAGTGTGTGTATGTGCGAGTCAGTGTGTGTGAGTCAGTGTGTGTGTGTCAGTGTGTGTATGTGTGAGTCAGTGTGTGTGTGTGAGTCAGTGTGTGTATGTGTGAGTCAGTGTGTGTGTGTGTGAGTCAGTGTGTGTATGTGTGAGTCAGTGTGTGTGTGTGTGTGTGTGAGTCAGTGTGTGTGTGTGACAGTGTGTGTGTGAGTCAGTGTGTGTGTGTTAGTCAGTGTGTGTGTGTGAGTCAGTGTGTGTGTATGTGTGAGTCAGTGTATCTGTGTGTGTGTGAGTCAGTGTGTGTGTGTGTGAATCAGTGTGTCTGTGAGTCAGTGGGTGTGTGCGTGTTAGTCAGTGTGTGTATGTGTGTGTGAGTCAGTGTGTGTGTGTGAGTCAGTGTGTGTGTGTGTGTGTGTGAGTCAGTGTGTGTGTGAGTCAGTGTGTGTGTGTGTGAGTCAGTGTGTCTGTGAGTCAGTGTGTGTATGTGTGAGTCAGTGTATGTTTGAGTCAGTGTGTGTGTGAGTCAGTGTGTGTGTGTGTGAGTCAGTGTGTGTGAGTCAGTGTGTGTATGTGTGAGTAAGTGTGTGTATGTGTGAGTCAGTTTGTGTGTGTGAGTGTGAGTCAGTGTGTGTATGTGTGAGTCAGTGTGTGTATGTGTGAGTCAGTGTGTGTGTGTGAGTCAGTGTGTGTGTCTGTGAGTCAGTGTGTGTGTGTCTGTGTGTCAGTGTGTGTGCATGTGTGAGTCAGTGTGTGTGTGTGTGAGTCAGTGTGTGTGCATGTGTGAGTCAGTGTGTGTGTGTGAGTCAGTGTGTGTGTCTGTGAGTCAGTGTGTGTGTGTGTGAGTCAGTGTGTGTATGTGTGAGTCAGTGTGTGTGTATGTGAGTCAGTGTGTGTGTGTCTGTGAGTCAGTGTGTGTGCATGTGTGAGTCAGTGTGTGTGTATGTGTGAGTCAGTGTGTGTGTCTGTGAGTCAGTGTGTGTGTGTCTGTGAGTCAGTGTGTGTGCATGTGTGAGTCAGTGTGTGTGTGTGTGAGTCAGTGTGTGTGTGAGTCAGTGTGTGTGTGTCTGTGAGTCAGTGTGTGTGTGTGTGTGAGTCAGTGTGTGTGTGTGTGTGAGTCAGTGTGTGTATGAGTCAGTGTGTGTGTGTGTGTCAGTGTGTGTGAGTCAGTGTGTGTATGTGTGAGTCAGTGTGTGTGTGTGTGAGTCAGTGCGTGTGTGTGTGAGTCAGTGTGTGTGTGTGTGAGTCAGTGTGTGTGTGTGAGTCAGTGTGTGTGAGTCAGTGTGTGTATGTGTGAGTCAGTGTGTGTGTGTGTGAGTCAGTGCGTGTGTGTGTGAGTCAGTGTGTGTGTGTGTGAGTCAGTGTGTGTATGTGTGTCAGTGTGTGTGTATGTGTGAGTCATTGTGTGTGTGTGAGTCAGTGTGTGTGTGTGTGAGTCAGTGTGTATGTGTGAGTCAGTGTGTGTGTGTGTGTGAGTCAGTGTGTGTGTGTGTGAGTCAGTGTGTGTGTGTGTGTGTGTGAGTCAGTGTGTGTATGAGTCAGTGTGTGTGTGTGTGTCAGTGTGTGTGTGTGAGTCAGTGTGTGTGAGTCAGTGTGTGTATGTGTGAGTCAGTGTGTGTGTGTGTGAGTCAGTGTGTGTATGTGTGAGTCAGTGTGTGTGTGTGTGTGTGTGTGAGTCAGTGTGTGTGTGTGTCAGTGTGTGTGTGAGTCAGTGTGTGTGTGTTAGTCAGTGTGTGTGTGTGAGTCAGTGTGTGTGTATGTGTGAGTCAGTGTATCTGTGTGTGTGTGAGTCAGTGTGTGTGTGTGTGAATCAGTGTGTCTGTGAGTCAGTGGGTGTGTGCGTGTTAGTCAGTGTGTGTATGTGTGTGTGAGTCAGTGTGTGTGTGTGAGTCAGTGTGTGTGTGTGTGAGTCAGTGTGTGTGTGAGTCAGTGTGTGTGTGTGTGAGTCAGTGTGTGTGTGTGTGAGTCAGTGTGTGTGTGAGTCAGTGTGTGTATGTGTGAGTCAGTGTATGTTTGAGTCAGTGTGTGTGTGAGTCAGTGTGTGTGAGTCAGTGTGTGTATGTGTGAGTAAGTGTGTGTATGTGTGAGTCAGTTTGTGTGTGTGAGTGTGAGTCAGTGTGTGTATGTGTGAGTCAGTGTGTGTATGTGTGAGTCAGTGTGTGTGTATGTGTGAGTCAGTGTGTGTGTATGTATGAGTCAGTGTGTGTGAGTCAGTGTGTGTGTGTGAGTCAGTGTGTGTATGTGTGAGTCAGTGTGTGTGTGTGTGAGTCAGTGTGTGTGAGTCACTGTGTGTGTGTGTGAGTCAGTGTGTGTGTATGTATGTGTGTGAGTCAGTGTCTGTGAGTCAGTGAGTGTGTGTGAGTCAGTGTGTGTGAGTCAGTGTTTGTGTATGTGTGAGTCAGTGTGTGTGTGTGTGTGTGTGAGTCTGTGTGTGTGTGTGTGAGTCAGTGTGTCTGTGTGAGTCAGTGTGTGTGTGTGCGCCAGTGTGTGTGTGCGTCAGTGTGTGTGTGTGTGCGTCAGTGTGTGTGTATGTGTGTGTGAGTCAGTGTGTGTCAGTGTGTGTGAATGTGTAATTCAGTGTGTGTCTGTGAGTCACTGTGTGTGTGTGAGTCAGTGCGTGTGTGTGTGAGTCAGTGTGTGTATGTGCGAGTCAGTGTGTGTGTGTGAGTCACTGTGTGTGTGTCAGTGTGTGTATGTGTGAGTCAGTGTGTGTGTGTGAGTCAGTGTGTGTATGTGTGAGTCAGTGTGTGTGTGTGTGAGTCAGTGTGTGTATGTGTGAGTCAGTGTGTGTGTGTGTGTGTGTGTGAGTCAGTGTGTGTGTGTGACAGTGTGTGTGTGAGTCAGTGTGTGTGTGTTAGTCAGTGTGTGTGTGTGAGTCAGTGTGTGTGTATGTGTGAGTCAGTGTATCTGTGTGTGTGTGAGTCAGTGTGTGTGTGTGTGAATCAGTGTGTCTGTGAGTCAGTGGGTGTGTGCGTGCTAGTCAGTGTGTGTATGTGTGTTTGAGTCAGTGTGTGTGTGTGAGTCAGTGTGTGTGTGTGTGTGTGTGAGTCAGTGTGTGTGTGAGTCAGTGTGTGTGTGTGTGAGTCAGTGTGTGTGTGTGTGAGTCAGTGTGTGTGTGAGTCAGTGTGTGTATGTGTGAGTCAGTGTATGTTTGAGATTTTGTGTGTGTGAGTCAGTGTGTGTGTGTGTGAGTCAGTGTGTGTGAGTCAGTGTGTGTATGTGTGAGTAAGTGTGTGTATGTGTGAGTCAGTTTGTGTGTGTGAGTGTGAGTCTGTGTGTGTATGTGTGAGTCAGTGTGTGTGTATGTATGAGTCAGTGTGTGTGAGTCAGTGTGTGTGTGTGAGTCAGTGTGTGTATGTGTGAGTCAGTGTGTGTGTGTGTGAGTCAGTGTGTGTGAGTCACTGTGTGTGTGTGTGAGTCAGTGTGTGTGTATGTATGTGTGTGAGTCAGTGTCTGTGAGTCAGTGAGTGTGTGTGAGTCAGTGTGTGTGAGTCAGTGTTTGTGTATGTGTGAGTCAGTGTGTGTGTGTGAGTCAGTGTGTGTGTATGTGTGAGTCAGTGTGTGTGTGTGTGTGTGAGAGTCAGTGTGTTTGTGTGTGTCAGTGTGTGTGTGTGTGTGAGTCAGTGTGTGTGTATGTGTGAGTCAGTTTGTGTGAGTCAGTGTGTTTGTGTGAGTCAGTGTGTGTGTATATGTGAGTCAGTGTGTGTGTGTGAGTCAGTGTGTGTGTGTGAGTCAGTGCGTGTGTGTGTGTGAGTCAGTGTGTGTGAGTCAGTGTGTGTGTGAGTCAGTGTGTGTGTGTGTGAGAGTCAGTGTGTGTATGTCAGTGTGTGTGTATGTGTGAGTCAGTGTGTGTGTGTGAGTCAGTGTCTGTGTGTGAGTCAGTGTGTGTGTGAGTCTGTGCGTGTGTGTTTGAGTCAGTGTGTGTGAGAGTGTCAGTGCGTGTGTGTGAGTGCGTGTGTATGTATCAGTCAGTGTGTGTGTGTGTGTGAGTCAGTGTGTGAGTCAGTGTGTGTGTGAGTCAGTGTGTGTGTGAGTCAGTGTGTGTGTGTGAGTCAGTGTGTGTGTGTGTGAGTCAGTGTGTGTGTGTGTGAGTCAGTGTGTGTGAGTCAGTGTGTGTGTGTGTGTGAGTTAGTGCGTGTGTGTGAGTCAGTGTGTGTGTGTGTGTGTAAGTCAGTGTGTGTGTGTGAGTCAGTGTGTGTGTATGAGTGACTGAGTGTGTGCCTGTGTGAGTCAGTGTGTGTGTGTGAGCCAGTGTGTGTGTGTGTGAGTCAGTGTGTGTGTGTGAGTCAGTGTGTGTGTGTGAGTCAGTGTGTGTGTGAGTCAGTGTGTGTGTGTGAGTCAGTGTGTGTGTGTGTGTGAGAGTCAGTGTGTGTGTGAGTCAGTGTGTGTGTGTGAGTCAGTGTGTGTGTATGCGTCAGTGTGTGTGTGCGTCAGTGTGTGTGTGTGTGTGTGCGTCAGTGCGTGTGTCTGAGTCAGTGTGTGTGTATGTGTGAGTCATTGTGTGTGTGTGAGTCAGTGTGTGTGTGTGAGTCAGTGTGTATGTGTGAGTCAGTGTGTGTGTGTGTGTGAGTCAGTGTGTGTTTGTGTGAGTCAGTGTGTGTGTGTGTGTGTGTGTGTGTGAGTCAGTGTGTGTATGAGTCAGTGTGTGTGTGTGTGTCAGTGTGTGTGTGTGTGAGTCAGTGTGTGTGAGTCAGTGTGTGTATGTGTGAGTCAGTGTGTGTGTATGTGTGAGTCAGTGTGTGTGTGTGTGAGTCAGTGCGTGTGTGTGTGAGTCAGTGTGTGTGTGTGTGTGAGTCAGTGTGTGTATGTGTGTCAGTGTGTGTGTATGTGTGAGTCATTGTGTGTGTGTGAGTCAGTGTGTGTGTGTGTGAGTCAGTGTGTGTATGTGGGAGTCAGTGTGTGTGTGTGTCAGTGTGTGTGTGTCAGTGTGTGTGTGTGTGTGTGAGTCAGTGTGTGTGTGTGAGTCAGTGTGTGTGTGTGTGTGTGAGTCAGTGTGTGTATGTGTGAGTCAGTGTGTGTGTGTGTGAGTCAGTGTGTGTATGTGTGAGTCAGTGTGTGTGTGTGTGTGTGTGTGAGTCTGTGTGTGTGTGTGTGTGAGTCAGTGTGTGTGTGTGAGTCAGTGTGTGTGTGCGCCAGTGTGTGTGTGTGTCAGTGTGTGTGAATGTGTAATTCAGTGTGTGTCTGTGAGTCACTGTGTGTGTGAGAGTCAGTGCGTGTGTGTGTGAGTCAGTGTGTGTATGTGCGAGTCAGTGTGTGTGTGTGAGTCAGTGTGTGTGTGTCAGTGTGTGTATGTGTGAGTCAGTGTGTGTGTGTGAGTCAGTGTGTGTATGTGTGAGTCAGTGTGTGTGTGTGTGAGTCAGTGTGTGTATGTGTGAGTCAGTGTGTGTGTGTGTGTGTGAGTCAGTGTGTGTGTGTGTCAGTGTGTGTGTGAGTCAGTGTGTGTGTGTGAGTCAGTGTGTGTGTGTTAGTCAGTGTGTGTGTGTGAGTCAGTGTGTGTGTATGTGTGAGTCAGTGTATCTGTGTGTGTGTGAGTCAGTGTGTGTGTGTGTGAATCAGTGTGTCTGTGAGTCAGTGGGTGTGTGCGTGTTAGTCAGTGTGTGTATGTGTGTGTGAGTCAGTGTGTGTGTGTGAGTCAGTGTGTGTGTGAGTCAGTGTGTGTGTGAGTCAGTGTGTGTGTGTGTGTGAGTCAGTGTGTGTGTGAGTCAGTGTGTGTGTGAGTCAGTGTATGTTTGAGTCAGTGTGTGTGTGAGTCAGTGTGTGTGTGTGTGAGTCAGTGTGTGTGAGTCAGTGTGTGTATGTGTGAGTAAGTGTGTGTATGTGTGAGTCAGTTTGTGTGTGTGAGTGTGAGTCAGTGTGTGTATGTGTGAGTCAGTGTGTGTGTATGTGTGAGTCAGTGTGTGTGTATGTATGAGTCAGTGTGTGTGAGTCAGTGTGTGTGTGTGAGTCAGTGTGTGTATGTGTGAGTCAGTGTGTGTGTGTGTGAGTCAGTGTGTGTGAGTCACTGTGTGTGTGTGTGAGTCAGTGTGTGTGTATGTATGTGTGTGAGTCAGTGTCTGTGAGTCAGTGTGTGTGTGTGAGTCAGTGTGTGTGTGTGAGTCAGTGTGTGTGTGAGTCTGTGCGTGTGTGTTTGAGTCAGTGTGTGTGAGAGTGTCAGTGCGTGTGTGTGAGTGCGTGTGTATGTATCAGTCAGTGTGTGTGTGTGTGTGAGTCAGTGTGTGAGTCAGTGTGTGTGTGAGTCAGTGTGTGTGTGAGTCAGTGTGTGTGTGTGAGTCAGTGTGTGTGTGTGTGAGTCAGTGTGTGTGTGTGTGAGTCAGTGTGTGTGAGTCAGTGTGTGAGTTAGTGCGTGTGTGTGAGTCAGTGTGTGTGTGTGTGTGTAAGTCAGTGTGTGTGTGTGAGTCAGTGTGTGTGTATGAGTGACTGAGTGTGTGCCTGTGTGAGTCAGTGTGTGTGTGTGAGCCAGTGTGTGTGTGTGTGAGTCAGTGTGTGTGTGTGAGTCAGTGTGTGTGTGAGTCAGTGTGTGTGTGTGTGAGTCAGTGTGTGTGTGTGTGTGAGAGTCAGTGTGTGTGTGAGTCAGTGTGTGTGTGTGAGTCAGTGTGTGTGTATGCGTCAGTGTGTGTGTGCGTCAGTGTGTGTGTGTGTGTGTGCGTCAGTGCGTGTGTCTGAGTCAGTGTGTGTGTATGTGTGAGTCATTGTGTGTGTGTGAGTCAGTGTGTGTGTGTGAGTCAGTGTGTATGTGTGAGTCAGTGTGTGTGTGTGTGTGAGTCAGTGTGTGTGTGTGTGAGTCAGTGTGTGTGTGTGTGTGTGTGTGTGAGTCAGTGTGTGTATGAGTCAGTGTGTGTGTGTGTGTCAGTGTGTGTGTGTGTGAGTCAGTGTGTGTGAGTCAGTGTGTGTATGTGTGAGTCAGTGTGTGTGTGTGTGAGTCAGTGCGTGTGTGTGTGAGTCAGTGTGTGTGTGTGAGTCAGTGTGTGTATGTGTGTCAGTGTGTGTGTATGTGTGAGTCATTGTGTGTGTGTGAGTCAGTGTGTGTGTGTGTGAGTCAGTGTGTGTATGTGGGAGTCAGTGTGTGTGTGTGTCAGTGTGTGTGTGTCAGTGTGTGTGTGTGTGTGTGAGTCAGTGTGTGTGTGTGAGTCAGTGTGTGTGTGTGTGTGTGAGTCAGTGTGTGTATGTGTGAATCAGTGTGTGTGTGTGTGAGTCAGTGTGTGTATGTGTGAGTCAGTGTGTGTGTGTGTGTGTGTGAGTCTGTGTGTGTGTGTGTGAGTCAGTGTGTGTGTGTGAGTCAGTGTGTGTGTGCGCCAGTGTGTGTGTGCGTCAGTGTGTGTGTGTGTGCGTCAGTGTGTGTGTATGTGTGTGTGAGTCAGTGTGTGTCAGTGTGTGTGAATGTGTAATTCAGTGGGTGTC
>NC_092713.1:29364655-29379655 GCF_047496885.1 Scyliorhinus torazame
TGTGTGAGTCAGTGTGTGTGTGTGTGAGTCAGTGCGTGTGTGTGTGAGTCAGTGTGTGTGTGTGTGTGAGTCAGTGTGTGTGTGTGTGTGAGTCAGTGTGTGTATGTGTGTCAGTGTGTGTGTATGTGTGAGTCATTGTGTGTGTGAGTCAGTGTGTGTGTGTGAGTCAGTGTGTATGTGTGAGTCAGTGTGTGGGTGTTTGTGAGTCAGTGTGTGTGTGTGTGAGTCAGTGTGTGTGTGTGTGTGTGTGAGTCAGTGTGTGTATGAGTCAGTGTGTGTGTGTGTGTCAGTGTGTGTGTGTGTGAGTCAGTGTGTGTGAGTCAGTGTGTGTATGTGTGAGTCAGTGTGTGTGTATGTGTGAGTCAGTGTGTGTGTGTGTGAGTCAGTGCGTGTGTGTGTGAGTCAGTGTGTGTGTGTGTGTGAGTCAGTGTGTGTATGTGTGTCAGTGTGTGTGTATGTGTGAGTCATTGTGTGTGTGTGAGTCAGTGTGTGTGTGTGTGAGTCAGTGTGTGTATGTGGGAGTCAGTGTGTGTGTGTGTCAGTGTGTGTGTGTCAGTGTGTGTGTGTGTGTGTGAGTCAGTGTGTGTGTGTGAGTCAGTGTATGTGTGTGTTTGTGAGTCAGTGTGTGTATGTGTGAGTCAGTGTGTGTGTGTGTGAGTCAGTGTGTGTATGTGTGAGTCAGTGTGTGTGTGTGTGTGTGTGAGTCTCTGTGTGTGTGTGTGAGTCAGTGTGTGTGTGTGAGTCAGTGTGTGTGTGCGCCAGTGTGTGTGTGCGTCAGTGTGTGTGTGTGTGCGTCAGTGTGTGTGTATGTGTGTGTGAGTCAGTGTGTGTCAGTGTGTGTGAATGTGTAATTCAGTGTGTGTCTGTGAGTCACTGTGTGTGTGTGAGTCAGTGCGTGTGTGTGTGAGTCAGTGTGTGTATGTGCGAGTCAGTGTGTGTGTGTGAGTCAGTGTGTGTGTGTCAGTGTGTGTATGTGTGAGTCAGTGTGTGTGTGTGAGTCAGTGTGTGTATGTGTGAGTCAGTGTGTGTGTGTGTGAGTCAGTGTGTGTATGTGTGAGTCAGTGTGTGTGTGTGTGTGTGTGAGTCAGTGTGTGTGTGTGTCAGTGTGTGTGTGAGTCAGTGTGTGTGTGTTAGTCAGTGTGTGTGTGTGAGTCAGTGTGTGTGTATGTGTGAGTCAGTGTATCTGTGTGTGTGTGAGTCAGTGTGTGTGTGTGTGAATCAGTGTGTCTGTGAGTCAGTGGGTGTGTGCATGTTAGTCAGTGTGTGTATGTGTGTGTGAGTCAGTGTGTGTGTGTAAGTAAGTGTGTGTGTGTGTGTGAGTCAGTGTGTGTGTGAGTCAGTGTGTGTGTGTGTGAGTCAGTGTGTGTGTGAGTCAGTGTGTGTGTGAGTCAGTGTATGTTTGAGTCAGTGTGTGTGTGAGTCAGTGTGTGTGTGTGTGAGTCAGTGTGTGTGAGTCAGTGTGTGTATGTGTGAGTAAGTGTGTGTATGTGTGAGTCAGTTTGTGTGTGTGAGTGTGAGTCAGTGTGTGTATGTGTGAGTCAGTGTGTGTATGTGTGAGTCAGTGTGTGTGTATGTGTGAGTCAGTGTGTGTGTATGTATGAGTCAGTGTGTGTGAGTCAGTGTGTGTGTGTGAGTCAGTGTGTGTATGTGTGAGTCAGTGTGTGTGTGTGTGAGTCAGTGTGTGTGAGTCACTGTGTGTGTGTGTGTCAGTGTGTGTGTATGTATGTGTGTGAGTCAGTGTCTGTGAGTCAGTGAGTGTGTGTGAGTCAGTGTGTGTGAGTCAGTGTTTGTGTATGTGTGAGTCAGTGTGTGTGTGTGAGTCAGTGTGTGTGTATGTGTGAGTCAGTGTGTGTGTGTGTGTGTGAGTCAGTGTGTGTATGTGTGTCAGTGTGTGTGTATGTGTGAGTCATTGTGTGTGTGTGAGTCAGTGTGTGTGTGTGTGAGTCAGTGTGTGTATGTGGGAGTCAGTGTGTGTGTGTGTCAGTGTGTGTGTGTCAGTGTGTGTGTGTGTGTGAGTCAGTGTGTGTGTGTGAGTCAGTGTGTGTGTGTGTGAGTCAGTGTGTGTATGTGTGAGTCAGTGTGTGTGTGTGTGAGTCAGTGTGTGTATGTGTGAGTCAGTGTGTGTGTGTGTGTGTGAGTCTGTGTGTGTGTGTGTGAGTCAGTGTGTGTGTGTGAGTCAGTGTGTGTGTGTGCGCCAGTGTGTGTGTGCGTCAGTGTGTGTGTGTGTGTGCGTCAGTGTGTGTGTATGTGTGTGTGAGTCAGTGTGTGTCAGTGTGTGTGAATGTGTAATTCAGTGTGTGTCTGTGAGTCACTGTGTGTGTGTGAGTCAGTGCGTGTGTGTGTGAGTCAGTGTGTGTATGTGCGAGTCAGTGTGTGTGAGTCAGTGTGTGTGTGTCAGTGTGTGTATGTGTGAGTCAGTGTGTGTGTGTGAGTCAGTGTGTGTATGTGTGAGTCAGTGTGTGTGTGTGTGAGTCAGTGTGTGTATGTGTGAGTCAGTGTGTGTGTGTGTGTGTGTGAGTCAGTGTGTGTGTGTGACAGTGTGTGTGTGAGTCAGTGTGTGTGTGTTAGTCAGTGTGTGTGTGTGAGTCAGTGTGTGTGTATGTGTGAGTCAGTGTATCTGTGTGTGTGTGAGTCAGTGTGTGTGTGTGTGAATCAGTGTGTCTGTGAGTCAGTGGGTGTGTGCGTGTTAGTCAGTGTGTGTATGTGTGTGTGAGTCAGTGTGTGTGTGTGAGTCAGTGTGTGTGTGTGTGTGTGTGAGTCAGTGTGTGTGTGAGTCAGTGTGTGTGTGTGTGAGTCAGTGTGTCTGTGAGTCAGTGTGTGTATGTGTGAGTCAGTGTATGTTTGAGTCAGTGTGTGTGTGAGTCAGTGTGTGTGTGTGTGAGTCAGTGTGTGTGAGTCAGTGTGTGTATGTGTGAGTAAGTGTGTGTATGTGTGAGTCAGTTTGTGTGTGTGAGTGTGAGTCAGTGTGTGTATGTGTGAGTCAGTGTGTGTATGTGTGAGTCAGTGTGTGTGTGTGAGTCAGTGTGTGTGTCTGTGAGTCAGTGTGTGTGTGTCTGTGTGTCAGTGTGTGTGCATGTGTGAGTCAGTGTGTGTGTGTGTGAGTCAGTGTGTGTGCATGTGTGAGTCAGTGTGTGTGTGTGAGTCAGTGTGTGTGTCTGTGAGTCAGTGTGTGTGTGTGTGAGTCAGTGTGTGTATGTGTGAGTCAGTGTGTGTGTATGTGAGTCAGTGTGTGTGTGTCTGTGAGTCAGTGTGTGTGCATGTGTGAGTCAGTGTGTGTGTATGTGTGAGTCAGTGTGTGTGTCTGTGAGTCAGTGTGTGTGTGTCTGTGAGTCAGTGTGTGTGCATGTGTGAGTCAGTGTGTGTGTGTGTGAGTCAGTGTGTGTGTGAGTCAGTGTGTGTGTGTCTGTGAGTCAGTGTGTGTGTGTGTGTGAGTCAGTGTGTGTGTGTGTGTGAGTCAGTGTGTGTATGAGTCAGTGTGTGTGTGTGTGTCAGTGTGTGTGAGTCAGTGTGTGTATGTGTGAGTCAGTGTGTGTGTGTGTGAGTCAGTGCGTGTGTGTGTGAGTCAGTGTGTGTGTGTGTGAGTCAGTGTGTGTGTGTGAGTCAGTGTGTGTGAGTCAGTGTGTGTATGTGTGAGTCAGTGTGTGTGTGTGTGAGTCAGTGCGTGTGTGTGTGAGTCAGTGTGTGTGTGTGTGAGTCAGTGTGTGTATGTGTGTCAGTGTGTGTGTATGTGTGAGTCATTGTGTGTGTGTGAGTCAGTGTGTGTGTGTGTGAGTCAGTGTGTATGTGTGAGTCAGTGTGTGTGTGTGTGTGAGTCAGTGTGTGTGTGTGTGAGTCAGTGTGTGTGTGTGTGTGTGTGAGTCAGTGTGTGTATGAGTCAGTGTGTGTGTGTGTGTCAGTGTGTGTGTGTGAGTCAGTGTGTGTGAGTCAGTGTGTGTATGTGTGAGTCAGTGTGTGTGTGTGTGAGTCAGTGTGTGTATGTGTGAGTCAGTGTGTGTGTGTGTGTGTGTGTGAGTCAGTGTGTGTGTGTGTCAGTGTGTGTGTGAGTCAGTGTGTGTGTGTTAGTCAGTGTGTGTGTGTGAGTCAGTGTGTGTGTATGTGTGAGTCAGTGTATCTGTGTGTGTGTGAGTCAGTGTGTGTGTGTGTGAATCAGTGTGTCTGTGAGTCAGTGGGTGTGTGCGTGTTAGTCAGTGTGTGTATGTGTGTGTGAGTCAGTGTGTGTGTGTGAGTCAGTGTGTGTGTGTGTGAGTCAGTGTGTGTGTGAGTCAGTGTGTGTGTGTGTGAGTCAGTGTGTGTGTGTGTGAGTCAGTGTGTGTGTGAGTCAGTGTGTGTATGTGTGAGTCAGTGTATGTTTGAGTCAGTGTGTGTGTGAGTCAGTGTGTGTGAGTCAGTGTGTGTATGTGTGAGTAAGTGTGTGTATGTGTGAGTCAGTTTGTGTGTGTGAGTGTGAGTCAGTGTGTGTATGTGTGAGTCAGTGTGTGTATGTGTGAGTCAGTGTGTGTGTATGTGTGAGTCAGTGTGTGTGTATGTATGAGTCAGTGTGTGTGAGTCAGTGTGTGTGTGTGAGTCAGTGTGTGTATGTGTGAGTCAGTGTGTGTGTGTGTGAGTCAGTGTGTGTGAGTCACTGTGTGTGTGTGTGAGTCAGTGTGTGTGTATGTATGTGTGTGAGTCAGTGTCTGTGAGTCAGTGAGTGTGTGTGAGTCAGTGTGTGTGAGTCAGTGTTTGTGTATGTGTGAGTCAGTGTGTGTGTGTGTGTGTGTGAGTCTGTGTGTGTGTGTGTGAGTCAGTGTGTCTGTGTGAGTCAGTGTGTGTGTGTGCGCCAGTGTGTGTGTGCGTCAGTGTGTGTGTGTGTGCGTCAGTGTGTGTGTATGTGTGTGTGAGTCAGTGTGTGTCAGTGTGTGTGAATGTGTAATTCAGTGTGTGTCTGTGAGTCACTGTGTGTGTGTGAGTCAGTGCGTGTGTGTGTGAGTCAGTGTGTGTATGTGCGAGTCAGTGTGTGTGTGTGAGTCACTGTGTGTGTGTCAGTGTGTGTATGTGTGAGTCAGTGTGTGTGTGTGAGTCAGTGTGTGTATGTGTGAGTCAGTGTGTGTGTGTGTGAGTCAGTGTGTGTATGTGTGAGTCAGTGTGTGTGTGTGTGTGTGTGTGAGTCAGTGTGTGTGTGTGACAGTGTGTGTGTGAGTCAGTGTGTGTGTGTTAGTCAGTGTGTGTGTGTGAGTCAGTGTGTGTGTATGTGTGAGTCAGTGTATCTGTGTGTGTGTGAGTCAGTGTGTGTGTGTGTGAATCAGTGTGTCTGTGAGTCAGTGGGTGTGTGCGTGCTAGTCAGTGTGTGTATGTGTGTTTGAGTCAGTGTGTGTGTGTGAGTCAGTGTGTGTGTGTGTGTGTGTGAGTCAGTGTGTGTGTGAGTCAGTGTGTGTGTGTGTGAGTCAGTGTGTGTGTGTGTGAGTCAGTGTGTGTGTGAGTCAGTGTGTGTATGTGTGAGTCAGTGTATGTTTGAGATTTTGTGTGTGTGAGTCAGTGTGTGTGTGTGTGAGTCAGTGTGTGTGAGTCAGTGTGTGTATGTGTGAGTAAGTGTGTGTATGTGTGAGTCAGTTTGTGTGTGTGAGTGTGAGTCTGTGTGTGTATGTGTGAGTCAGTGTGTGTGTATGTATGAGTCAGTGTGTGTGAGTCAGTGTGTGTGTGTGAGTCAGTGTGTGTATGTGTGAGTCAGTGTGTGTGTGTGTGAGTCAGTGTGTGTGAGTCACTGTGTGTGTGTGTGAGTCAGTGTGTGTGTATGTATGTGTGTGAGTCAGTGTCTGTGAGTCAGTGAGTGTGTGTGAGTCAGTGTGTGTGAGTCAGTGTTTGTGTATGTGTGAGTCAGTGTGTGTGTGTGAGTCAGTGTGTGTGTATGTGTGAGTCAGTGTGTGTGTGTGTGTGTGAGAGTCAGTGTGTTTGTGTGTGTCAGTGTGTGTGTGTGTGTGAGTCAGTGTGTGTGTATGTGTGAGTCAGTTTGTGTGAGTCAGTGTGTTTGTGTGAGTCAGTGTGTGTGTATATGTGAGTCAGTGTGTGTGTGTGAGTCAGTGTGTGTGTGTGAGTCAGTGCGTGTGTGTGTGTGAGTCAGTGTGTGTGAGTCAGTGTGTGTGTGAGTCAGTGTGTGTGTGTGTGAGAGTCAGTGTGTGTATGTCAGTGTGTGTGTATGTGTGAGTCAGTGTGTGTGTGTGAGTCAGTGTCTGTGTGTGAGTCAGTGTGTGTGTGAGTCTGTGCGTGTGTGTTTGAGTCAGTGTGTGTGAGAGTGTCAGTGCGTGTGTGTGAGTGCGTGTGTATGTATCAGTCAGTGTGTGTGTGTGTGTGAGTCAGTGTGTGAGTCAGTGTGTGTGTGAGTCAGTGTGTGTGTGAGTCAGTGTGTGTGTGTGAGTCAGTGTGTGTGTGTGTGAGTCAGTGTGTGTGTGTGTGAGTCAGTGTGTGTGAGTCAGTGTGTGTGTGTGTGTGAGTTAGTGCGTGTGTGTGAGTCAGTGTGTGTGTGTGTGTGTAAGTCAGTGTGTGTGTGTGAGTCAGTGTGTGTGTATGAGTGACTGAGTGTGTGCCTGTGTGAGTCAGTGTGTGTGTGTGAGCCAGTGTGTGTGTGTGTGAGTCAGTGTGTGTGTGTGAGTCAGTGTGTGTGTGTGAGTCAGTGTGTGTGTGAGTCAGTGTGTGTGTGTGAGTCAGTGTGTGTGTGTGTGTGAGAGTCAGTGTGTGTGTGAGTCAGTGTGTGTGTGTGAGTCAGTGTGTGTGTATGCGTCAGTGTGTGTGTGCGTCAGTGTGTGTGTGTGTGTGTGCGTCAGTGCGTGTGTCTGAGTCAGTGTGTGTGTATGTGTGAGTCATTGTGTGTGTGTGAGTCAGTGTGTGTGTGTGAGTCAGTGTGTATGTGTGAGTCAGTGTGTGTGTGTGTGTGAGTCAGTGTGTGTTTGTGTGAGTCAGTGTGTGTGTGTGTGTGTGTGTGTGTGAGTCAGTGTGTGTATGAGTCAGTGTGTGTGTGTGTGTCAGTGTGTGTGTGTGTGAGTCAGTGTGTGTGAGTCAGTGTGTGTATGTGTGAGTCAGTGTGTGTGTATGTGTGAGTCAGTGTGTGTGTGTGTGAGTCAGTGCGTGTGTGTGTGAGTCAGTGTGTGTGTGTGTGTGAGTCAGTGTGTGTATGTGTGTCAGTGTGTGTGTATGTGTGAGTCATTGTGTGTGTGTGAGTCAGTGTGTGTGTGTGTGAGTCAGTGTGTGTATGTGGGAGTCAGTGTGTGTGTGTGTCAGTGTGTGTGTGTCAGTGTGTGTGTGTGTGTGTGAGTCAGTGTGTGTGTGTGAGTCAGTGTGTGTGTGTGTGTGTGAGTCAGTGTGTGTATGTGTGAGTCAGTGTGTGTGTGTGTGAGTCAGTGTGTGTATGTGTGAGTCAGTGTGTGTGTGTGTGTGTGTGTGAGTCTGTGTGTGTGTGTGTGTGAGTCAGTGTGTGTGTGTGAGTCAGTGTGTGTGTGCGCCAGTGTGTGTGTGCGTCAGTGTGTGTGTGTGTGCGTCAGTGTGTGTGTATGTGTGTGTGAGTCAGTGTGTGTCAGTGTGTGTGAATGTGTAATTCAGTGTGTGTCTGTGAGTCACTGTGTGTGTGAGAGTCAGTGCGTGTGTGTGTGAGTCAGTGTGTGTATGTGCGAGTCAGTGTGTGTGTGTGAGTCAGTGTGTGTGTGTCAGTGTGTGTATGTGTGAGTCAGTGTGTGTGTGTGAGTCAGTGTGTGTATGTGTGAGTCAGTGTGTGTGTGTGTGAGTCAGTGTGTGTATGTGTGAGTCAGTGTGTGTGTGTGTGTGTGAGTCAGTGTGTGTGTGTGTCAGTGTGTGTGTGAGTCAGTGTGTGTGTGTTAGTCAGTGTGTGTGTGTGAGTCAGTGTGTGTGTATGTGTGAGTCAGTGTATCTGTGTGTGTGTGAGTCAGTGTGTGTGTGTGTGAATCAGTGTGTCTGTGAGTCAGTGGGTGTGTGCGTGTTAGTCAGTGTGTGTATGTGTGTGTGAGTCAGTGTGTGTGTGTGAGTCAGTGTGTGTGTGAGTCAGTGTGTGTGTGAGTCAGTGTGTGTGTGTGTGTGAGTCAGTGTGTGTGTGAGTCAGTGTGTGTGTGAGTCAGTGTATGTTTGAGTCAGTGTGTGTGTGAGTCAGTGTGTGTGTGTGTGAGTCAGTGTGTGTGAGTCAGTGTGTGTATGTGTGAGTAAGTGTGTGTATGTGTGAGTCAGTTTGTGTGTGTGAGTGTGAGTCAGTGTGTGTATGTGTGAGTCAGTGTGTGTGTATGTGTGAGTCAGTGTGTGTGTATGTATGAGTCAGTGTGTGTGAGTCAGTGTGTGTGTGTGAGTCAGTGTGTGTATGTGTGAGTCAGTGTGTGTGTGTGTGAGTCAGTGTGTGTGAGTCACTGTGTGTGTGTGTGAGTCAGTGTGTGTGTATGTATGTGTGTGAGTCAGTGTCTGTGAGTCAGTGTGTGTGTGTGAGTCAGTGTGTGTGTGAGTCAGTGTGTGTGTGAGTCTGTGCGTGTGTGTTTGAGTCAGTGTGTGTGAGAGTGTCAGTGCGTGTGTGTGAGTGCGTGTGTATGTATCAGTCAGTGTGTGTGTGTGTGTGAGTCAGTGTGTGAGTCAGTGTGTGTGTGAGTCAGTGTGTGTGTGAGTCAGTGTGTGTGTGTGAGTCAGTGTGTGTGTGTGTGAGTCAGTGTGTGTGTGTGTGAGTCAGTGTGTGTGAGTCAGTGTGTGAGTTAGTGCGTGTGTGTGAGTCAGTGTGTGTGTGTGTGTGTAAGTCAGTGTGTGTGTGTGAGTCAGTGTGTGTGTATGAGTGACTGAGTGTGTGCCTGTGTGAGTCAGTGTGTGTGTGTGAGCCAGTGTGTGTGTGTGTGAGTCAGTGTGTGTGTGTGAGTCAGTGTGTGTGTGAGTCAGTGTGTGTGTGTGTGAGTCAGTGTGTGTGTGTGTGTGAGAGTCAGTGTGTGTGTGAGTCAGTGTGTGTGTGTGAGTCAGTGTGTGTGTATGCGTCAGTGTGTGTGTGCGTCAGTGTGTGTGTGTGTGTGTGCGTCAGTGCGTGTGTCTGAGTCAGTGTGTGTGTATGTGTGAGTCATTGTGTGTGTGTGAGTCAGTGTGTGTGTGTGAGTCAGTGTGTATGTGTGAGTCAGTGTGTGTGTGTGTGTGAGTCAGTGTGTGTGTGTGTGAGTCAGTGTGTGTGTGTGTGTGTGTGTGTGAGTCAGTGTGTGTATGAGTCAGTGTGTGTGTGTGTGTCAGTGTGTGTGTGTGTGAGTCAGTGTGTGTGAGTCAGTGTGTGTATGTGTGAGTCAGTGTGTGTGTGTGTGAGTCAGTGCGTGTGTGTGTGAGTCAGTGTGTGTGTGTGAGTCAGTGTGTGTATGTGTGTCAGTGTGTGTGTATGTGTGAGTCATTGTGTGTGTGTGAGTCAGTGTGTGTGTGTGTGAGTCAGTGTGTGTATGTGGGAGTCAGTGTGTGTGTGTGTCAGTGTGTGTGTGTCAGTGTGTGTGTGTGTGTGTGAGTCAGTGTGTGTGTGTGAGTCAGTGTGTGTGTGTGTGTGTGAGTCAGTGTGTGTATGTGTGAATCAGTGTGTGTGTGTGTGAGTCAGTGTGTGTATGTGTGAGTCAGTGTGTGTGTGTGTGTGTGTGAGTCTGTGTGTGTGTGTGTGAGTCAGTGTGTGTGTGTGAGTCAGTGTGTGTGTGCGCCAGTGTGTGTGTGCGTCAGTGTGTGTGTGTGTGCGTCAGTGAGTGTGTATGTGTGTGTGAGTCAGTGTGTGTCAGTGTGTGTGAATGTGTAATTCAGTGGGTGTCTGTGAGTCACTGTGTGTGTGTGAGTCAGTGCGTGTGTGTGTGAGTCAGTGTGTGTATGTGCGAGTCAGTGTGTGTGTGTGAGTCAGTGTGTGTGTGTCAGTGTGTGTATGTGTGAGTCAGTGTGTGTGTGTGAGTCAGTGTGTGTATGTGTGAGTCAGTGTGTGTGTGTGTGAGTCAGTGTGTGTATGTGTGAGTCAGTGTGTGTGTGTGTGTGTGAGTCAGTGTGTGTGTGTTAGTCAGTGTGTGTGTGTGAGTCAGTGTGTGTGTATGTGTGAGTCAGTGTATCTGTGTGTGTGTGAGTCAGTGTGTGTGTGTGTGAATCAGTGTGTCTGTGAGTCAGTGGGTGTGTGCGTGTTAGTCAGTGTGTGTATGTGTGTGTGTCAGTGTGTGTGTGTGAGTCAGTGTGTGTCTGTGTGTGTGAGTCAGTGTGTGTGTGAGTCAGTGTGTGTGTGTGTGAGTCAGTGTGTGTGTGAGTCAGTGTGTGTGTGAGTCAGTGTATGTTTGAGTCAGTGTGTGTGTGAGTCAGTGTGTGTGTGTGTGAGTCTGTGTGTGTGAGTCAGTGTGTGTATGTGTGAGTAAGTGTGTGTATGTGTGAGTCAGTTTGTGTGTGTGAGTGTGAGTCAGTGTGTGTATGTGTGAGTCAGTGTGTGTATGTGTGAGTCAGTGTGTGTGTATGTGTGAGTCAGTGTGTGTGTATGTATGAGTCAGTGTGTGTGAGTCAGTGTGTGTGTGTGAGTCAGTGTGTGTATGTGTGAGTCAGTGTGTGTGTGTGTGAGTCAGTGTGTGTGAGTCACTGTGTGTGTGTGTGAGTCAGTGTGTGTGTATGTATGTGTGTGAGTCAGTGTCTGTGAGTCAGTGAGTGTGTGTGAGTCAGTGTGTGTGAGTCAGTGTTTGTGTATGTGTGAGTCAGTGTGTGTGTGTGAGTCAGTGTGTGTGTATGTGTGAGTCAGTGTGTGTGTGTGTGTGTGTGAGTCAGTGTGTGTATGTGTGTCAGTGTGTGTGTATGTGTGAGTCATTGTGTGTGTGTGAGTCAGTGTGTGTGTGTGTGAGTCAGTGTGTGTATGTGGGAGTCAGTGTGTGTGTGTGTCAGTGTGTGTGTGTCAGTGTGTGTGTGTGTGTGAGTCAGTGTGTGTGTGTGAGTCAGTGTGTGTGTGTGTGTGAGTCAGTGTGTGTATGTGTGAGTCAGTGTGTGTGTGTGTGAGTCTGTGTGTGTGTGTGTGTGAGTCAGTGTGTGTGTGTGAGTCAGTGTGTGTGTGTGCGCCAGTGTGTGTGTGCGTCAGTGTGTGTGTGTGTGCGTCAGTGTGTGTGTATGTGTGTGTGAGTCAGTGTGTGTGAATGTGTAATTCAGTGTGTGTCTGTGAGTCACTGTGTGTGTGTGAGTCAGTGCGTGTGTGTGTGAGTCAGTGGGTGTATGGGCGAGTCAGTGTGTGTGTGTGAGTCAGTGTGTGTGTGTCAGTGTGTGTATGTGTGAGTCAGTGTGTGTGTGTGAGTCAGTGTGTGTATGTGTGAGTCAGTGTGTGTGTGTGTGAGTCAGTGTGTGTATGTGTGAGTCAGTGTGTGTGTGTGTGTGTGTGAGTCAGTGTGTGTGTGTGACAGTGTGTGTGTGAGTCAGTGTGTGTGTGTTAGTCAGTGTGTGTGTGTGAGTCAGTGTGTGTGTATGTGTGAGTCAGTGTATCTGTGTGTGTATGAGTCAGTGTGTGTGTGTGTGAATCAGTGTGTCTGTGAGTCAGTGGGTGTGTGCGTGTTAGTCAGTGTGTGTATGTGTGTGTGAGTCAGTGTGTGTGTGTGAGTCAGTGTGTGTGTGTGAGAGTGTGAGTCAGTGTGTGTGTGAGTCAGTGTGTGTGTGTGTGAGTCAGTGTGTGTGTGAGTCAGTGTGTGTATGTGTGAGTCAGTGTATGTTTGAGTCAGTGTGTGTGTGAGTCAGTGTGTGTGTGTGTGAGTCAGTGTGTGTGAGTCAGTGTGTGTATGTGTGAGTAAGTGTGTGTATGTGTGAGTCAGTTTGTGTGTGTGAGTGTGAGTCAGTGTGTGTATGTGTGAGTCAGTGTGTGTATGTGTGAGTCAGTGTGTGTGTGTGAGTCAGTGTGTGTGTCTGTGAGTCAGTGTGTGTGTGTCTGTGTGTCAGTGTGTGTGCATGTGTGAGTCAGTGTGTGTGTGTGTGAGTCAGTGTGTGTGCATGTGTGAGTCAGTGTGTGTGTGTGAGTCAGTGTGTGTGTCTGTGAGTCAGTGTGTGTGTGTGTGAGTCACTGTGTGTATGTGTGAGTCAGTGTGTGTGTCTGTGAGTCAGTGTGTGTGTGTCTGTGAGTCAGTGTGTGTGCATGTGTGAGTCAGTGTGTGTGTATGTGTGAGTCAGTGTGTGTGTCTGTGAGTCAGTGTGTGTGTGTCTGTGAGTCAGTGTGTGTGCATGTGTGAGTCAGTGTGTGTGTGTGTGAGTCAGTGTGTGTGTGAGTCAGTGTGTGTGTGTCTGTGAGTCAGTGTGTGTGTGTGTGTGAGTCAGTGTGTGTGTGTGTGTGAGTCAGTGTGTGTATGAGTCAGTGTGTGTGTGTGTGTCAGTGTGTGTGTGTGTGTGTGTGAGTCAGTGTGTGTGAGTCAGTGTGTGTATGTGTGAGTCAGTGTGTGTGTGTGTGAGTCAGTGCGTGTGTGTGTGAGTCAGTGTGTGTGTGTGTGTGAGTCAGTGTGTGTATGTGTGTCAGTGTGTGTGTATGTGTGAGTCATTGTGTGTGTGTGAGTCAGTGTGTGTGTGTGTGAGTCAGTGTGTATGTGTGAGTCAGTGTGTGTGTGTGTGTGTCAGTGTGTGTGTGTGTGAGTCAGTGTGTGTGTGTGTGTGTGAGTCAGTGTGTGTATGAGTCAGTGTGTGTGTGTGTGTCAGTGTGTGTGTGTGAGTCAGTGTGTGTGAGTCAGTGTGTGTATGTGTGAGTCAGTGTGTGTGTATGTGTGAGTCAGTGTGTGTGTGTGTGAGTCAGTGCGTGTGTGTGTGAGTCAGTGTGTGTGTG
Source organism: Scyliorhinus torazame (assembly GCF_047496885.1). NCBI lineage: Eukaryota > Metazoa > Chordata > Chondrichthyes > Carcharhiniformes > Scyliorhinidae > Scyliorhinus > Scyliorhinus torazame. Next base: position 29,377,416 of record NC_092713.1, read on the forward strand.
TGTGTGAGTCAGTGTGTGTATGTGTGTCAGTGTGTGTGTATGTGTGAGTCATTGTGTGTGTGTGAGTCAGTGTGTGTGTGTGTGAGTCAGTGTGTGTATGTGGGAGTCAGTGTGTGGGTGTGTCAGTGTGTGTGTGTCAGTGTGTGTGTGTGTGTGTGAGTCAGTGTGTGTGTGTGAGTCAGTGTGTGTGTGTGTGTGTGTGAGTCAGTGTGTGTATGTGTGAGTCAGTGTGTGTGTGTGTGAGTCAGTGTGTGTATGTGTGAGTCAGTGTGTGTGTGTGTGTGTGTGAGTCTGTGTGTGTGTGTGAGTCAGTGTGTGTGTGTGAGTCAGTGTGTGTGTGTGTGCGCCAGTGTGTGTGTGCGTCAGTGTGTGTGTGTGTGCGTCAGTGTGTGTGTATGTGTGTGTGAGTCAGTGTGTGTCAGTGTGTGTGAATGTGTAATTCAGTGTGTGTCTGTGAGTCACTGTGTGTGTGTGAGTCAGTGCGTGTGTGTGTGAGTCAGTGTGTGTATGTGCGAGTCAGTGTGTGTGTGTGAGTCAGTGTGTGTGTGTCAGTGTGTGTATGTGTGAGTCAGTGTGTGTGTGTGAGTCAGTGTGTGTATGTGTGAGTCAGTGTGTGTGTGTGTGAGTCAGTGTGTGTATGTGTGAGTCAGTGTGTGTGTGTGTGTGTGTGTGAGTCAGTGTGTGTGTGTGTCAGTGTGTGTGTGAGTCAGTGTGTGTGTGTTAGTCAGTGTGTGTGTGTGAGTCAGTGTGTGTGTATGTGTGAGTCAGTGTATCTGTGTGTGTGTGAGTCAGTGTGTGTGTGTGAATCAGTGTGTCTGTGAGTCAGTGGGTGTGTGCGTGTTAGTCAGTGTGTGTATGTGTGTGTGAGTCAGTGTGTGTGTGTGAGTCAGTGTGTGTGTGTGTGTGAGTCAGTGTGTGTGTGAGTCAGTGTGTGTGTGTGTGAGTCAGTGTGTGTGTGTGTGAGTCAGTGTGTGTGTGAGTCAGTGTGTGTATGTGTGAGTCAGTGTATGTTTGAGTCAGTGTGTGTGTGAGTCAGTGTGTGTGTGTGTGAGTCAGTGTGTGTGAGTCAGTGTGTGTATGTGTGAGTAAGTGTGTGTATGTGTGAGTCAGTTTGTGTGTGTGAGTGTGAGTCAGTGTGTGTATGTGTGAGTCAGTGTGTGTATGTGTGAGTCAGTGTGTGTGTATGTGTGAGTCAGTGTGTGTGAGTCAGTGTGTGTGTGTGAGTCAGTGTGTGTATGTGTGAGTCAGTGTGTGTGTGTGTGAGTCAGTGTGTGTGAGTCACTGTGTGTGTGTGTGAGTCAGTGTGTGTGTATGTATGTGTGTGAGTCAGTGTCTGTGAGTCAGTGAGTGTGTGTGAGTCAGTGTGTGTGAGTCAGTGTTTGTGTATGTGTGAGTCAGTGTGTGTGTGTGAGTCAGTGTGTGTGTATGTGTGAGTCAGTGTGTGTGTGTGTGTGTGTGAGTCAGTGTGTGTATGTGTGTCAGTGTGTGTGTATGTGTGAGTCATTGTGTGTGTGTGAGTCAGTGTGTGTGTGTGTGAGTCAGTGTGTGTATGTGGGAGTCAGTGTGTGTGTGTGTCAGTGTGTGTGTGTGTGTGAGTCAGTGTGTGTGTGTGAGTCAGTGTGTGTGTGTGTGTGAGTCAGTGTGTGTATGTGTGAGTCAGTGTGTGTGTGTGTGAGTCAGTGTGTGTATGTGTGAGTCAGTGTGTGTGTGTGTGTGTGTGTGAGTCTGTGTGTGTGTGTGTGAGTCAGTGTGTGTGTGTGAGTCAGTGTGTGTGTGTGCGCCAGTGTGTGTGTGCGTCAGTGTGTGTGTGTGTGCGTCAGTGTGTGTGTATGTGTGTGTGAGTCAGTGTGTGTCAGTGTGTGTGAATGTGTAATTCAGTGTGTGTCTGTGAGTCACTGTGTGTGTGTGAGTCAGTGCGTGTGTGTGTGAGTCAGTGTGTGTATGTGCGAGTCAGTGTGTGTGTGTGAGTCACTGTGTGTGTGTCAGTGTGTGTATGTGTGAGTCAGTGTGTGTGTGTGAGTCAGTGTGTGTATGTGTGAGTCAGTGTGTGTGTGTGTGAGTCAGTGTGTGTATGTGTGAGTCAGTGTGTGTGTGTGTGTGTGTGTGAGTCAGTGTGTGTGTGTGACAGTGTGTGTGTGAGTCAGTGTGTGTGTGTTAGTCAGTGTGTGTGTGTGAGTCAGTGTGTGTGTATGTGTGAGTCAGTGTATCTGTGTGTGTGTGAGTCAGTGTGTGTGTGTGTG